>NC_142461.1:91740909-91892424 GCF_049115385.1 Moschus berezovskii | reverse complement strand
AATTTCAGCTTCAGCATCAGTCCTCCCAAGGAATATCCATGATTGATTTCCTTTAGGATTGACTGATTTGACCTCCTTGAAGTCCAAGGGACTCTCAAGAGTCTTCTCCAACACCACTATTCAAAAGCATCAATTCTTCAGAGCTCAGCTTTCTTATAGTCCACCACTCACATCCATACATGACCACTGGAAAAACCATAGCCTTGACTAGACAGACCTTTGTTGGCAAAGTAATGTCTCTGCTTTTTAATATGCCATATAGGTTTGTCATAGTTTTTCTTCTAAGGAGCTAGCGTCTTTTAATTTTGTGGCTGCAGTCACCAACTGCAGTGATTTTGGAGCCCAAGAAAATAAAGTCTCTCACTGTTTCCATTGTTTCCCTATCTATTTGCTATGAAGAGATGAGACCGGATGCCATGAAGTGATGGGACCGGATGCCATGATCTTAGATTTTTGAATGTTGAGTTTTAAGCCAGCTTTTTCACTCTCCTATTTAACCTTCATCAAGAGGCTCTTCGCTCTCTGCCAAAAGGGGTGGTGTTATCTGCATATCTGAGGTTATTGATATTTCTCCTAGCACACAATCTTGATTCCAGCTTGAGTTTCATTCAGCCCAGCATGTCGCACGATGTACTATGCATATAAGTTAAATAAGCAGGGTGACAATACGCAGCCTTGATGTACTCCTTTCTCAATTTTGAACCAGTCCATTGTTCCACGTCCAGTGCTAACTGTTGCCTCTTTAACTGCAAACAGGTTTCTCACGAGGCAGGTGAGATGGTCTGATATTCCTATCTCTTTAAGAATCCTCCACAGTTTGTTGTGATCCACACAGTCAAAGGCTTTGGCATAATCAATGAAGCAGAAATAGATGTTTTTCTGGAATTCTCTTGGTTTTTCTATGATCCAACAAATGTTTCCAATTTGATCTCTGGTTCCTCTGCCTTTTCTAAATCCAGCTTGAACATCTGGAAGTTGTCAGTACACTTACTGTTGAAACCTGGCTAGGAGCATTTTGAGCATTACTTTGCTAGCATGTGAAATGAATACAATTGTGCAGTAGTTTGAACATTCCTTGGCACTGCCCTTCTTTGGGATTGGAATGAAAACTGACTTTTTCCAGTCCTGTGGCCACTGCTGAGTTTTCCAGATTTGCTGGCATATTGAGTGCAGCACTTTAACAGCATCATCTTTTAGGATTTGAAATAGCTCAACTGGAATTCCATCACCTCCACAAGCTTTGTTTGCAGTGATGCTTCCTAAGGGCCACTTGACTTCATATTCCAGGATGTCTGGCTGTAGGTGAGGGATCACACCATCATGGTTATCTGAATCATTAAAATCTTTTTTTTATAGTTCTTCTGTGTATTCTTGCCACTTCTTCTTAATATCTTCTGCTTCTGTTAGGTCCATACCATTTCTGTCCTTTATTGTGCCCATCTTTGCATGAAATGTTCCCATGGTATTTCTCATTCTCTTGAAGAAATCTCTAGTCTTTCCCATTCTATTGTCTTCCTCTATTTTTTTGCATTGATCAGTTAGGAACGTTTTCTCTCTCCTCACTATTCTTTGGAACTCTGCATTTAGATGGGTATATCTTTCCTTTATTTTAAGAATATAAGTCCATTAGCATTGAAATATTTCAATCAAGTGTTCCGTTAGTTTATTTATTGATGAGTGACCATGTGCAAGCATCAGTAAATAAATGTAGGTGCTGTGGATGTGGAAGTCTAGCTGGTACATGGAAATTAGATAGTAGGGGATCGTGGACAGAAGCAGGGATACCAGTTTGTAGGCTATTACAATAGCAGCTTTTGCGAACGGTAATTGTGAACTAGGAGAATAAGTAAGGTGGTATGTTAGTTGAATTGAGATATATTTCTTTTTGAACTCACAGAATATCCTTATGGATGGGATGTGAAATGTAAGAAAAACAAAGAAGTCAAGGGAATTTCTGGAGAACTTAGTGGTTAGGACTCCCTTCTTCCACTGCAGGAGGCACAGTTTCCATCCCTGCTCAGTGAACTAAGATCCCACATGCTGTATGGTACAGCCAAAGAAAAAAGAAAGAATAAAAATAACTTTTTTAAAAGAATTTCATTAAAAAAAGATTTTTAAAAAAGGTCACAATGACCTCAGGATCGTATTTGTATTTCAGCCCGAAAAACTAGAAGAGTGAAGTTGTCTAGCATATTGCAGGGAAAGACTAAGGGAGCATAGACTTGGAACGGGAAAGAAGACAAGTGTGTTTTATGGGCATGATACTTTTGAGATGAGTATTCTATTTCAAAGTGGAGGTGTGTAAGTATTCCACGTGGATAACTTAAGTGGCATCCCATGGAGGGATCAGAACTGGAAAAGTCATCAGCTTATAAATAGAATCATATAGCATCAGACTGGGACTCAAAGGTCTAATTTTAGCTGGCATCTCTTGAATCTTTACTGTGTGCCAGCAACTGTTCTGAGTGCCTTGCATGCATTGATTCATTTAACTCTAACAGCAATCAATCCAATCAGGCAAATAAATACTTTTATTATCATTATTTATAAATAAACTGAGAACAAGGAGAGATTACGTAATGTGTCCCAAGCTGCCTTGCTAGTAAATGTCAAAGCAGAATTTGAACCCCAGCAGTCTGAATCCACAGTCTTGCAATTAACCATTATGCTACTCAAATATGTGATATGATCCTGCTGAAAAGAATCTTACAACTTATAGAAATAAAAGTAGCACACATGAAAAAGCACTAAAGATTAATTAGGTACTAACCTATTTGGCAATGACTATGAGGCAAAGGTTCCAGTTGAGCTATTTCAAATCTTGAAAGATGATGCTGTGAAAGTGCTACACTCAATATGCCAGCAAATTTGGAAAACTCAGCAGTGGCCACAGGACTGGAAAAGGTCAGTCTTCATTCCAATCCCAAAGAAAGGCAATGCCAAAGAATGCTCAAACTACCGCACAATTGTACTCATCTCACACGCTAGTAAAGTCATGCTCAAAATTCTCCAAGCCAGGCTTCAGCAATACGTGAACCGTGAACTCCCACATGTTCAAGCAGGTTTTAGAAAAGGCAGATGCACCAGAGATAAAATTGTCAACATCCGCTGGATCATGGTGACAGCAAGAGAGTTCCAGAAAAACATCTATTTCTGCTTCTTTGACTATGCCAAAGCCTTTGACTGTGTGGATCAAAATAAACTGTGGAACATTCTGAAAGAGATGGGACTCCCAGACCACCTGACCTGCTTCTTTAGAACCCTGTATGCAGGTCAGGAAGCAACAGTTAGAACTGGACATGGAACAACAGACTGGTTCCAAATAGGAAAAGGAGTGCTTCAAGGCTGTATATTGTCACCTTGCTTATTTAACTTCTATGCAGAGTACATCATGAGGAACGCTGGGCTGGAAGAAGCACAAGCTGGAATCAAGATTGCTGGGAGAAATATTGATAACCTCAGATATGCAGATGACACCACCCTTATGGCAGAAAGTGAAGAGGAACTCAAAAGCCTCTTGATGAAAGTGAAAGAGGAGAGTGAAAAGGTTGGCTTGAAGCTCAACATTCAGAAAACAAAGATCATGGCATCTGGTCCCATCACTTCATGGGAAATAGATGGAAAAACATTGGAAACAGTGTCAGACTTCATTTTTTGGGCTCCAAAATCACTGCAGATGCTGATTGCAGCCATGAAATTAAAAGACGCTTACTCCTTGGAAGGAAAGTTATGACCAACCTTGATAGTATATTAAAAAGCAGAGACATTACTTTGCCAACAAAGGTCCATTTAGTCAAGGCTATGGTTTTTCCCGTGGTCATGTATGGATGTGAGAGTTGGACTGTGAAGAAAGCTGATTGCCGAAGAATTGATGCTTTTGAACTGTGGTTTTGGAGAAGACTCTTGAGAGTCCCTTGGACTGCAAGGAGATCCAACCAGTCCATTCTAAAGGAGATCAATCCTGGGTGTTCATTGGAAGGACTGATGCTAAGGCTGAAACTGCAATACTTTGGCCACCTCATGCGACGAGTTGACTCATTGGAAAAGACTCTGATGCTGGGAAAGGTTGGGGGCGGGAGAAGGGGATGGCAGAGAATGAGATGGCTGGATGGCATCACCAACTCTGTGGACATGAGTTTGAGTGAACTCCGGGAGTTTGTGATAGACAGGGAGGCCTGGCGTGCTGTGATTCATGGGGTCGTGGAGAGTCGGACACGACTGAGCGACTGAACTGAACTGACTGAACTGATGAGGCAAAGGAGTTGAGAATATGTGTGATCTTCCAAGGCAATGGAACACAGCAGTAATTAGCTGCTTCATTATGATTAAATTGCACAATGGTGGTCTGAAAGAATTTTGCAGGTTCCATAGATATCCAGTTTATAGTCATAGATTAGCTTAGTCACGGGTATTAACAAGCTTGTAATAGCTAATCATTTAGATATTGTGTACACCTTGTCATACTGCCTAACACTTTTGTAAAATTTCACTCTAATTTTTCTGTAATCACCCTTCATAAATATCAGTGAAGAGTGCTACTTAAAGATTCATTGTATTAACCCCTTGTCTTTTAAATAGACACTTATAGGCTATGTTCACTTCATTCTACATAATAAGCGATAACAGGAGTTTCTCAGGAATTTCAATTAACTCAACAGATATTTATGGAGCACCAAATTGAGACTGGTAATGTTAGCCCTGTGAGAATATCTTTGCCCCAAGATTTTGCAAGCTCTGTACCAAATTGTGCTGATTAATTTCTTTCCTTTGAATATAAAGCAGGGGTCTCTAAATTTCTGATGAGGAAACATTTCTATTTTTCCTATGCAAAGATGACTAACTTCTATACATCTGCTGTTTAATATTGCCTTTGCGAACAGTGCTGGAATTTTGTGTTGTGAAAATAGACTCCCTAGAAACATTTTCTAGCTCAAAGAATTATTTGAACAGAGTAGTATCTACAGTAGCAATGAATGTTTCTTTTGTGTTCTAGGTCAGTGTTTAACATGGTCCCTGGATCAATCCAGCCCATCACTTCTTGTTGCATGGCCCACAAGCTAAAACTGATTTTTCCATGTCTAAATAGTTGAAAAAATAGAAAGAACAAGGATATTTTATGATGTGGGAAAATTATATGAAATTCACATTTCAATACCCAAAAATAAAGTTTTATTGGAACGTGCTCATCCATTTATTTACACGTTGCCTGTGGCTACTTTTGTACTATTCAGCAGTAGAGTTGAGTAATAATGACAGAGATCATATGTCTTGCAGATGCTGGTCCTTTACAGAAAAAGTTTGCTAACCCCTGCTCTATATACTTGAAGAAAGAGTTAGAACATAATTTGGAATATAAAACAGTCATTCATTATTGTGTTAATACTTCTGTCCTTGAAGTTCATAACCCTATGTAGCAAAACCTAGTCAAAAGTACAAGGACTGTCTTTATCAATGAGCTAGAAAACAGAACATTGAAACAAACCAACAAATCATCATATAGAAAAACTAATTTGATGCAGTTCTGAGAGATGGCTTCCCCGGTAGCTCAGACGGTAAAGAATCCACCTACAGTGTGGGAGACCTGGGTTCGATCCCTGGGTTGGGAAGATCCCCTGGAGAAGGGAATGGCAACCCACTCCAGTATTCTAGCCTGGAGAATTCCATGGACAGAGAAGCCTAGCAAGCTACAGTCCATGGGGTTGCAAAGAGTTGAACATGACTGAACGACTTTCACTTCACTTCTGAGAGAGAACCAAATCAGAATTACCATGGCTGCTTTTTAATGACTCTTTACACATCTATTAAGAAGGCTCATTTCTAAAAATTTCCAGATGGAAAATTCCAGGGCTAAACACATATATTCGTTTTGGACATTTTTTTCTGTAGAAGAATGTGGAGAAGAAGGCTATATGGTCTAAGGATAGAGCCCTTGGACTTAAAACAAAAGCAAGATGATTATTTTACAATTACATAAGGCTTTGACTCATCAAAATATTTTAAAATTTAACTATCTCATCATATACACAACTAAAGTTGGCAAATTAATTACAATTATCTTTTAGTTTGTTTGAAATGAGAAAACTGAGGCCCAAAGCATCATTGTTGTATAAATTTTTAAAAGCCATTGAAGTTAGAGTCAAAATCCCCAATCTTTTTCCCACTCAAGACTCCAAGCAACAGTGTCCCTTATCTGGAAACAGAAGTGAGAATCCCTGATCAAGCTAATCTCACTGGAATGTTTGTTGTAAGATCCAATTTTGTATGTGTGTGTGTATATATATATATATATATATATATATATATATGAACACACTCTGAAAACTCTGTAACATACCTTATAAAACGAAGTAGAAAAGAAAGAGAAGAAAAGAAAGTAATTTAATTTGCTTAGATCAGGTAACTCTTGGATAACTGGGGGTATTCACCTGCCTTCCAGTCTGTATTCATCCCATTAGCCAAGGTTAATGGAGGTGAAAATAAAAATCATTTGCTGTAGGAACCGATACTTTTGGTCATCAAATGTTTTAAGCTTAGTTGGGATGAATTTCACATCAGAAGGACCTTTGCTTCGCAACTGCATTGCTCTCATCTCTTTCCTCTAGTAAGTAGAAAAACAAAAGCTTTATACCAACTGTAACAAATGCCAGAAATTCAAGATTTCTTTTTACAGCACATACATATGCTAATATCATGAGTGTTAACACCACAGTGTTCCAGATGCCACTCAATCTATGTATTGTTTAATAAATTGCAAGTGTACTCTACTGAATAATATAATTGATAAAATCACCTTATCTTTGGACTACAGTGAATTGTTTGTGTGATGGTGTTGTTCTTCATTACATGCCTGAATGCACTCATTAAGTTCAGAGTGAACAATAAGCCTAAAAAAGCACAAAGATGGTACACCTGAACCAGCAGGAAGTCTACATTTCAACCACCCCAGAATCTGGCAGGTCTAATCCCTGAGAAGGAGCATGTTCCAAGCATTGTACCCACATTTCATACTCAAGAGATGATTTAGCTTTTTGGTTTTCAAAAAGTGAAGAGTGAGAGCTGAATATCCTTAATTATAAACATAAACCTAAGATGGGAAGGCTCTTAAATCCACCTATTTTTCAAGTTATTAACACATTTTACCTGTGTTGTTGAAATGCCTAAGCTCATTTTCAAATTCATTTTCCCTCAAGTTGTGCATACACTTGCCTTAAAATAGCACCACATTCCTGGGAACTTCTGAGGCTCTTTCATTCTCTCTTTGCTGTCTGATAGTAAAGGATGTACCCAGCTAGTCTGACAAAGGCTTTGCACAAGGGCTGTGCAGCTTCATCCCTGTTGGAAAGAATTTCTGAGCTAGATTTGACTGATGTAAAGGGTTTATTTTTCTGGGTTACCAAGTTTTAAATAAAATCCATTCACTAATTCATTCACCAAATACATATTAAGCGCTGGAATATCCCAGGCTCTGGGGATAAAAAGAGACGAATAGAATAGGCCAAGTCTCTGTTCCCCTGATTCTCACATTACTGGGAGTAGAAGGGGAAAGATAAACAATAAACAGAGCATCTAGTATAATAGGTTTCATTATAATGAAATATAATATGTACAGTATAATATGGTATGATAAAGTGCTAAGGTGAAAACATGATGTGATAAGAGAGCAGGGTAGTAGGTGGAGCTGGAAATAATATGTTACATAGAGTGCTCCAGTCAACATTAATAATGTTCCCCAGTACGGCTGGTTGCCCTCTTTTTCCAGGAACACTAGAAAGTTACACTTGCTCACATTTCAAAAATGGACTATATGACTTACTTTGGCCCATGAAATATGAATAGAAATGACATGCCACTGTCAGGCTGAAGAACTGGGGAGCCAGTGTGCAGTTCTCTGAGGGCTTTCCCCCTGCTGTGTCTGTGCTTTAAGTCTCATGTTGAAATAGTGGCATTACAACTTCTAGTTTCTAGTCTCATATCTGAGAACTTTGGAAGCCACCAGTCCTTTCCACACAAGAATAAAAGTTGGAAAAAATGAAAAATCAACAACTTTTCTTAGATCTAACGGAGAATTCAGGTCACAGGACAAAAAAAAGCCCCCTAAATTGGAGAGATAGACAGCTGGATAGAGAGAATCACAACTTATGGGAATAAAAACCTGCAAGTAGAAACATCTGCAGGAACCAACCAATATTAGGATAATTTTCTCAGTCATGTCTTGCTCTTTGCAACCCCATGGGCTATAGCCTGCCAGTCTTCTCCATCCATGGAATTATCCAGGTGAGAATACTGGAGTAGGTTGAGAAAACCTAAATAGTAATTGATGGAATTGCTCAATATGGACAAATGAAAAAGTCCAGGTTTCACCTCAGGAGGATGACCCCTACACCTTAATGAGGGATACCTCTAGAAGCCCTACCAGGTTCTCACAGTGAAAAGCACAGAAAAATTCCCTGATGCTTCCAGCAGGGGAGGAGGGAAAAGTCACTATTTTGAAATAAACCCAGAGTACTCCGTTTTTAGTAGTAAGGCATGACCTCAAGAGAAGCTATTTTACTAATAGTTTAATTATTAGTAAAAACTATCTTAACTCCCAGTTAATCAACTTGAGTTTATCAGAATCTAACTGATCTGGAATAAAGGAAATGCCCAATTCCAGCTCCCTTTCTAGCCTTTCTGCCTAAACTAATGGTGATGGGGATTGAAAAGCACTAGTGAAGGTCACAGCCCAAGGGCACAGGCACAGACTCATTAAGACCTGGAAGTCAAAGTATAGAACTATAGTATGCTTTTCTCCCCCCGCACCTTACCACAGTATCAATAGGGTTCCTGTGTAATAGGTAGATACTATGGAAAGAACTACAGGTCTCAGAACCTATTTAAGAAAAAGTCCCCAGGGAAACCCAAAGACAACAGGAGAGACAAAAACAAGGGCAACAGACGAAATTTTAGCTTCTGACAGCAACAGCTAGAGCAAACAATACAGACAGTCTAGCAAACAGCTAGAGCAAACAACAGACAGTCCAGCTTTTAAACAGATAAACACAAAACTCACAGTAAAAGCCTATTTACCTCAGTATATTTTACCTAGTACACCGTGTCTGGTTTACAAGAGAAAATCATAAGACACACTAAAAGACAAAAAATATATATAGTTTGAAGAGACAAAGAAAGCATCAGAACAGAAAAGGACATGGTAGAGATGTTGGAATATTAGACCAGAGTTTAAAGCAGCTATTATTAATATGTTAAAGGAATTGTGATGCTGGAGAAGACTCTCTGGAGAGTCCTTTGGACAACAAGCAGATCAAACCAGTCAATCCTAAAGGAAGTCAACCCTGAATATTCCTTGGGAGGACTGACGATGAAGCTGAAGCTCCAGTACTTTGGCCACCTGATGTGAAGATTCAACTCTTTGGAGAAGACCCTAATGCTGGGAATGATTGAAGTCAAAAGGAGAAGAGGGCGGCAGAGGATGAGATGGTTAGACAGCATCACTGACTCAATGGTTATGAATTTGAGCAAACGTCAGGAGATAATGAAGGACAGGAAAGCCTCACATGCAGCAGTTCTTGGGGTTGAAAAGATCAGACATGACTCAATGGCTGAACAACAATAATGCAACAAATGTGCAACATGCAAGAACAGATGCATAATGTAAGCAGAGAGATGGAAGGAAATAAAGGCTAGAAATCCCATCCCACTTACAAATCCTGCTCATATTCAAGGGCTTATTCTTCCAAATAATCATACAGAGTGTCCACACGAGGAGGCAAGAATTCTGGGGACCAGCTCCGAGTTCTGCCTACCACAGGGAGCTATTTGATGATGATTTGAAGCAGAGCCGAAGAATCGATGCTTTTGAACTGTGGTGTTGGAGAAGACTCTTGAGAGTCCCTTATACTGCAAGGAGATCCAACCAGTCCATTCTAAAGGAGATCAATCCTGGGTGTTCATTGGAGGGACTGATGCTAAAGCTGAAACTGCAATACTTTGGCCACCTCATGCGACGAGTTGACTCACTGGAAAAGGCTCTGATGCTGGGAAAGGTTGGGGGCGGGAGGAGACGGGGACGACGGAGAATGAGATGGCTGGATGGCATCACCGACTCTGTGGACATGAGTTTGAGTGAACTCCGGGAGTTGGTGATAGACAGGGAGGCCTGGCGTGCTGTGATTCATGGGGTCGCGGAGAGTCGGACACGACTGAGCAACTGAACTGAACTGAACTGAAGCAGAGAAGGGAGAAGGACACTATCTCACTTATCTTTTTACTTTTTTTCTTTTTTTCCAAACTTTTAACTTTTTATTTTGTATTGGGGAATAGTTGATTAACAATGTTGTGATAATTTCAGGTTAGCAAATGAGATGATAATATGCACGCCTGCGTTTTAAGTCGCTTCAGTTGTGACCGACTCTTTGCGACCCTATGGACTGTAGCCCACCAGGCTTCTATGTCCATGAGATTCTCTAGGCAAGAATACTGAAGCCCCCTCGGGTGGCACAGCCGGAAGGGGCGGAGCTGAGGCGGCGGTGGCTGAGAAGGCAGCAGTGGTGGCGGCGACAACAACGGTGGCTCTGGAGGCCGCAGTCCCGGTCCTGGCTTTGGCCCCAGCCCCACCATGGTGACGCTCGCTGAGCTGCTGGTGCTCCTGGCCACCCTCCTGGCCACGGCCTTGGGCTACTTCGTCAGCACTGACGCGCGTGCAGAGGAATGCTTCCTCCAGCGGGTCACCTCTGTCATGAAGATGGGCCTCATTTTTGAGGTGGCCGAGGGAGGCTTCCTGGACATCGACGTGGGCTGTAGGGCCTGATAATAATTTATAAAGGAGACCATGTGTCCAATGGGAAATACACATTTGCTGCTTACATGGATGGAACATACAAGGTTTGTTTTAGCAATAGGATGTCCACCATGACTCCCAAAGATAGTGATGTTCACCACTGATATCCGGGAAGACCCCAAAGGACAAAACATGGAAACAGAAGCTCACAAGAACAAACTAGAATAAAAGATTAAATAGCTGGCAGTGGAGATGACAGCTGTGAAGCATGAACAGGAATACATGGAAGTTGGAGAGAGATTACACAGAGCAATCAGTGACAACACAAACAGCAGAGTGGTCCTTTAGTCCTTCTTTGAAGTTCTTGTTCTAGCTACCATGACATTGAGACAGATCTACTACCTGAAGAGAGTCTTTGAAGTCTGGAAGGTTGTTTAAAAGCCTTTTCCCCATAATCCCAAATTCATAATTCACTGTTTACCAAACATCTTGGTCATAATAATGTCATTAGTTTCTATGTTTTTATTTTCTGAACTGTATCTTCACAGCTTTTGTTTCTTTGTGATTAATGGATATTGGGGGAAAACACTTTTTTAGGAAAGCTATAGTGAAAATTTGACATTTGATTGGCATAAATTCATATTTGAATTCTGCCTCCATTATTCAGGCCCTTCCAAAACTCAAACACTGTAAGCTGAATATAGTGTAGAGTCCTTAGTTTTCTTTCCTTTTCTTTTCACAATAAAATGCAGTTTGTTCAGGATAGTACTTTACTGATAGTACTTTACTAAAATGACTGCATTCTTGGGATCCCTTATCCTGCAGTTCAAGTCATTAGAAAGATTCATTTTGTTGAGAAACAGCAATCCGAATCTTGACATTTTCTATCCAGCTTGATGGCAGAGCTCTGTGACTAGAGTATGTGACCAGGTTGGTACTTTTACACTTTGTCTCTCTTGTTTTTGCTTTAAAGATAAGACTTAAACCAACCACCTTTACCCACTAGCCGCAAAGTTTCACTTTGAACCTTAGAACTCAATCATCTCCACTTAAAATTGCAGCCACAGCAGCTAATAACCATTTTTTGGTTTCTGCCTAACCTTGTAAGAAGTCTTTTAAAGCCAGTTCTCTGCATGTTTCAGCAAATGGTAGCTCTTTTGCTTTCTATGTTGGCGCGTCCACTTTCTCTACTCTTGGCATGTAGGAGATATGCATTCACATAATTGGAAAAATCTGGATTTCTGATGCCAAAGGGTTAAAGCCTCTTGGATTTCTTTGCAGTGATATACAGCCACTACTTATTTTTGATCAGTGGCATTTTGGTCACTGTTTAATTAGGGTACTAAATATCACTGTCAGTACTAGGGTTTTTGTTTTTGTTTTTCTTGGGTCTTTCATTTTTGGCACAATGTGAATTTTGTTTTATATAAAACGAAATGACTTTCTTTTGGTCTCTGATGATGGGTTTAAAATTCAAGAAGCATCTGGTTTTGGTGTGGGGATGATCCAGGATTATGTTGTGACTGATGTATATTGGTTATTTGTACTTTTTTTTTAAAAATCTTTGCAAGGGAAAAACTACAAAAAGTTTTGTATAATTAATTTAAATTTGTTACAGGTTTTCATGTTCAGAATAAACAATTTTTCAACCTTGGGTCAAAATACTTGCAAGTTTAAGGTGACTGTGTTTTACCCTAGGATGACTGTTGCATGCCAATTTGTGTGTGTGTGTGTGTGTGTGTGTGTGCAAACACTTCAAAACTGAGTTAAAAGATGTAAATTTAAAATTGGTTGTGTATCTGATTTGCCCCAGGTTCAGTAAATAAAAAGTTCTGTTTAAAAACAACAACAGCAGAAAAAAGAATATTGGAGTGGGTTGCTATGCCTTCTTCCAGTAGTTCTTTTTGACCTAAGGATCAAACCCACGTATCTTATGTCTCCTGCATTGGCAGGAGTGTTCTTTACCACTCGTGTCACTTGGGAAGCCCACTAAATAATCAGTTCAACAATATATGCTCTAATTTTAACATAATGTCAAACAAAGACTGTATTTGTGTAATTTTTAATGCTAAAATTTCACCATTTCAACTGTCTAGCCCAGTAACCCCATTGGGCTATGACTATTTCCATCTAAAAGATAAAGGCTGAGGGGCCAAAACTCAAAGATAGTACATCCCCACATGCCCAGCTTATTTTCCCAAGCATGTACCCAAGTCACCTTTCTCCTTTACAGTGGGAACCACAGAGACTTTAAACTTTTTAATAGGGGATATAGAGGGAGGATGTTGTCATAGACTGGTTTCAAAGAAAACAAAACAAAAGTGTGATATTACCAAATGAAAACCTCCTTGCATCCTTTTCCCATGAAAATACCATGGAGACAGGAAGATCTGGGAGTTTGGTGCCAAACAGCTTATACCCATCAATAGAGTAAACAACCTGATGGCTCCTAGTTTGCTCGTTTCATCCATAACTGTCCAAATATTTGACCATTTTTTTCTTTACATCTATTAAAATTCCATATATTATGGGAAATTCTTCACATTATTTATTTCCATTATGCTTTGCTGGGTAATTTTTATGAGCCATGCTCTCAGGTACTTGTTTAGGTAATGAAGATTTAGCTAGAGCTAAAAACAGCTGAAAACATTTCTGGAATTGAGGAATTCCCTTAATTCTGAACAGCTACCAGAGAAATTATCTGTCTAGGAAGGAGAAAATGGAGCCTAATAAAGCTAAAAAACAAACGCAAATATGTCTACCCAGAATGAAAGGAAGATTTCCATTGGGAAAATGCTCTCACAACTGGAAATTAGCCTTCTCTTTTTGACAGCTAACTACTGTACTTCAAAACATTTTCTTTAAGATGACTGGAATAATTATGGCTACTGCATCCTTCTGTAGGGAAATGGCTCATGGAGAGATAAAGACCTAGAGTAAGCAGGCTGAAATAGTCCTATCTAATTAAAACCTGTCATCTAATTAAACACATTCTCAGCGATAGGAGGGTCTCAAGCTAGTTTTCTGATAGGGAAATGGTGTTCCAAATCATGAGTCACACAATCAAATGTTCTCACTAAGCACCAGCAATTAGCCTATATTTAGGCACAATTTCTCTTTTTATGGAAACAAGGACACCAATTTTTCTATATGCAAATTAAATAGAACACTATTCCTCTTACATAGAATGTCCCCTGAAAAATATGTCATTCCCTTTTCCTGTTGAATACATCCTGGTGATCTTTGCAATACGTGAACATCAAATTATAAATCTAGGCAATAATGATCTATTTTTCCATGCTTTCTCCTTTTTGCCATTGTAAGAATGACTTCATTCTAAGACAGTACCATGCAGCTCAAATTTTTAAACTTCCAAGTCCTGAAAACAACTGTGCTTCAATTTTGGCTTGTCCCACTGCAGCATTCAAATCAAGGTAAAAATGTATGTATGTATAAGCGGCTTTGACAAGGAAGATATCATTTGACTATTAAACATTCATAGCATTGTGTTTTTCTAAGCATTGCCTATGTATCCACATATAAGGCACCAAGATTCAAACTGTTGAAAAGAAACATTCTGAAATCATTTTCCACCACCAGCATTACTCCCATTATAATCTCCACTTCCCCCAAGGTTAATATGGGCTACTCCAAACTGCAAGGCCAGCTGCTGTTCCTCTCATTGCCCCTCTCTTAATTATATGGTATCCTAGGGCCTCTTGGCTTGTCCAGGTGTTTGCTATATTTTCTTTGCTGCAAGTGGTGCTAGCTACAAAGCTCTACCAAAAAGTACATAGGGGAACTAAATTCCAAATTCCAAAGCAATTATTCCTTCTCTGTAACTAAACAAAAGGCTACGATGTTAGTTACACAGAATTTTCCACTTGAGAAAGTGAAATTGAGCTTTTAACCTCCACTCGCCTGAGGGCCTAGCTTTGAAACCAGTCTGCTCCCATTGATGCTGTGTTGCCTAGAGACAAATCAATCATATACGTTTGCATGTGTGCAAGAGAGAGATGGTCCTTAATGCTGTGGAATGCCAGCACTCCTGACTTTTCAGGAAAATGGTTGTGTTCTCTGGTTCCATCAGAATCACATTCATGTAGGAAATTCATGTCTCTTCTTGTCAGAAAATGAGCTTATTACACCTCTCTCAGTGTTTCTCTCCTTTAGCAAGTAGAAAATCTCAAAAGAAACCTTTTGGCTATATCCAAATCCCAATTTGCCTCATTTATACTTTTGTCCATCAATACAAGGTGATGAAACTGAACACTAGAACATATACTGCATAAGGCCACATTTTAGTTTGTGTCTCTGTACTGTCTTTTCTTTATCCTACAAGTCAATATCCTTCCTCTTAGAAAGGAAAATCAAGCAAAACTTAGCATAACACCTTTAATAAAAGAAAAACTTACCCTACAGGGTGATTGTGCAATGCCTTCTCCTATATAAACAAAAACAACAATAAATATGTGTCTATATATCTAGATAGATAGGTAAATACAGATATCAATATATATCTGATTTACCCAGAGTTTACCTTAGATCTTTATCTATTATTTGGCTACATAGGCAAGAACTCTTGTTATTAAAATATCTAAATTGTCTACTTTTCTTGATAAGAATGTTAAGTGATTGGCCTGAAATCCCATAACAGAGTAAAAATAAAGCAGGATTGGAAAGTAATTTTTCCTATAGTTTATGTAATATTTGTCTTGTTGATCAATCTCACTTGTCAGGAGTTAATCAAGTACCTACCGTAAGAGCAAATAAGTAATCAAATATGGAAAAAGATCACCTTGATTTAGAAAAAATGGTCACAGAAATTCGGCTATTATTTTGGTGATGAACACGCACATAGATATGATAGATGGATACGTAGATAGAGACAAACAGATAAAAGCATAAATTTTATGATTGCTATAACATGGTATAATTAATTCCCTGGCTCTTTAGGAGATAAGGTCCATTAGACAGAGAGATGGCCTACTAGAAGCCGAGGAACTTAGCAGAAACTCTCTTTCAGCCTGAAGATGATTCTCTAAATTAAACTTCCACAATAGACTGCATGGTTTGCTTTGCAACAGTTCACTAAGCAGCACAAGTAATAAAGACAGAACCAGTGGTCAAATCACAAGTGACAATAAGATGCTGTATCATTTCAAAGCAAATTTGTGGTGTTTTTAACATTTTTCCAGTCACAGTTCTTGGTTTAATCTCTTGAATTCAGACACATCATGTTGACAATTCCACAAACTTTGTTCAGATAGTAGATAATCTTACGGAACAGCAGATATTTTGTTTTCTGCGTTTGATCTTCTAGTTTAATGAAGTGTGACATATTATCTGAGTGATGTCAAGTCTGTGAAATATAAGGTGATATTTTTCTATTTAATGGCAAATGAAGTGGCATTATGTGATTGTTTACCTGCAACTTTTCCCCCTCCAAACAAGATTACTGGCTTGATTACTCAAGGGTGGTAATGCTGTTTTAAAGACATACTGATTGAGATTATATACAAGGAGAACTGACCTTCAGTAAAGCATCAGAGGAGGCTCTGAACAGAATAGACACAAACAAGAGTTCCACTGGAGAAGTTTGGGAAAATGACACCACTTTTTCCCATTTTTTAGTATCCAAAGATTTTTCCCTGTAACTATGCTGTACTCTCCTTCTCCTTTGACCAATCCATCACACATGGAGGCTTGGAATGGACTTGTTACATCTGGTCTTGTCCCTTGTCCTTTAGTATTTCCATTGACTAGCCTGATGGTCCCAGGAGCTGCCGACATGCAGGCAACTAAGTGAGCCTAGCTCAACCCCCCAAAACATGAGAAAGCGCAGGTAAGATCACTAGAGATGCCTGGCTTAGCCCTCTTGATTCCAAAAAACATGAACAGATGGTATTGTTGTATGTCACTCTGGTTACTTATTACACAGCATGACTGTGGCAAGAGTTGAATGATCCAGCTGTGTATCTCTCAGTCCCTCCATATCCTTTAACAATTCATATCCTGGGCCCCACTCTGAGAGATCTTGTAATCAAACAAGAAAAAGGAATGCTATTCACAGCGGCCATGCTCCCAACATTGTGGGAAGATACATAGGAAAAACAATGCATGGTCCATATCCTCAAGGAGTCTACAATGTCACTGAGAAATAAAATTCACAAACAATAAGAGATAATTATTATCAGTGTATCTTGACTAGGGACTTATATCAGTTTCGTTGTACACCTTTATCAGAATGTGCAGGTTTTGGTGCACAGTTTGTTCTGATCCACACAGTCAAAGGCTTTGACATAGTCGATAAAGCAGAAATAGATGTTTCTCTAGAACTCTCTTGCTTTTTCAATGAGCCAGCGAATGTTGGCAATTTGATCTCTGGTTCCTCTGCCTTTTTTCAAATCAGCTTGAACATCTGGAAATTCACAGTTCACCTACTGCTGAGGCCTGGCTTGGAGAATTTTGAGCATTACTTTACTAGCATGTGAGATGAGTGCAGTTGTGCGGTAGTTTGAGTATTCTTTGGCATTGCCTTTCTTTGGGATTGGAATGAAAACTGACCTTTTCCAATCCTGTGGCAACTGTTGACTTTTCCAAATTTTCTGGCATATTGAGTGCAGACTTTCACAGCATCATCTTTCAGGATTTGAAATAGCTCCATTGGAATTCCATCACATCCACTAGCTTTGTTCATAGTGATACTTCCTAAGGCCCACTTGACTTCACATTCCAGGATGTCTGGCTCTAGGTGAGGGATCACATATCGTGATTATCTGGGTCGTGAAGATCTTTTTTGTATAGTTATTCTGTGTATTCTCGCCACCTCTTCTTAATATCTTCTGCTTCTGTTAGGTCCATACCACTTCTGTCTTTTATCGAGCCCATCTTTGCATGAAATGTTCCCTTGGTATCTCTAATTTTCTTAAAGAGATCTCTAGTCTTTCCTATTCTATTGTTTTCCTCTATTTCTTTGCATTGATCGCTGAAGAAGGCTTTCTTATCTCTCCTTGCTATTCTTTGGAACTCTGCATTCAGATGCTTATATCTTGCCTTTTCTCCTTTGCTTTTCACTCCTTTTCACAGCTATTTGTAAGGCCTCCTCCTACAGCCATTTTGCTTTTTTGCATTATTTTTCTTGGGGATGGTCTTGATCCCTATCTCCTGTACAATGTCATGAACCTCCGTCCATAGTTCATCAGGCACTCTATCAGATATAATCCCTTAAATCTATTTCTCACTTCCACTGTATAATCATAAGGGATTTGATTTAGGTCATATCTGAATGGTCTAGTGGTTTTCCCCACTTTCTTCAATTTAAGTTTAATTTGGCAATAAGGAGTTCATGATCTGAGCCACAGTCAGCTCTGCGTCTTGTTTTTGCTGACTGTATAGAGCTTCTCCATCTGTGGTTGCAAATAATATAATCAGTCTGATTTCAGTGTTGACCATCTGGTGATGTCCATGTGTAGAGTCTTCTCTTTTGTTGTTGGAAGAGGGTGTTTGCTATGACCAGTGTGTTCTCTTGGCAAATCTCTATTAGCCTTTGCCCTGCTTCATTCCGTGCTCCAAGGCCAAATTTTCCTGTTACTCCAGGTGTTTCTTGACTTCCTACTTTTGCATTCCAGTCCCCTATAATGAAAAGGACATCTTTTTGGGGTACTAGTTCTAAAAGATCTTGTAGGTCTTCATAGAACTGTTCAGCTTCTTCAGCGTTACTCGTCAGGGCATAGACTTGGATTACTGTGATATTGAATGGTTTACCTTGGAAATGAACAGAGATCATTCTGTCATTTTTGAGATTGCATCCAAGTACTGCATTTCGAACTCTTTTGTTGACTATCATGGCTACTCCATTTCTTCTAAGGCATTCCTGTCCACAGTAGTAGACATAATGGTCATCTGAGTTAAATTCACCCATTGCAGTCCATCTTAGTTCGCTGCTTCCTAGAATGTCGAAATTCACTCTTGCCACCTCCTGTTTGACCACTTCCAATTTGCCTTGATTCATGGACCTAACATTCCAGGTTCCTATGCAATATTTCTCTTTACAGCATCAGATCTTCCTTCTATTCCCAGTCACATCCACAACTGGGTGTTGTTTTTGTTTTGGTTCCATCCCTTCATTCTTTCTGGAGTTATTTCTCCACTGATCTCCAGTAGCATGTTGGGCACCTACCAACCTGGGGAGTTCATCTTTCAGTGTCTTATCTTTTTGCCTTTTCATACCATTTATGAGGTTCTAAAATTGGAAGGACTTATGCTAAAACTGAAGCTCCAATACTTTGGCCACCTCATGCAACGAGTTGACTCACTGGAAAAGACTCTGATACTGGGAGCGACTGGGGGTAGGAGGAGACGGGGAAGACAGAGAATGAGGTGGCTGGATGGCATCACCGACTCGATGGACATGAGTTTGAGTGAACTCCGGGAGTTGGTGATGGACAGGGAGGCCTGGCGTGCTGTGGTTCATGGGGTCGCTAAGAGTCGGACACGACTGAGCGACTGAACTGAACTGAACTGACTGAAAGGCAAGAATACTGAAATGGTTTGCCACTCCCTTCTCCAGTGGAACGCATTCTGTCAGACGTCTCCACCATGACCTGTCCAACTTGGGTGACCCCGAACGGCATGACTTAGTTAGACAAGCTGTGGTCCATGTGATCAGATTGGCTAGCTGTCTGTGATTGTGGTTTCAGTCTGTCTGCCCTCTGATGCCCTCTTCTCAGCACCTACCGTCTTATTTGGGTTTCTCTTACCTAGGACATGGGGTATCTCTACACGGCTGCTCCAGCAAAGTGCAACCACTGCCCCTGACCTTGAATGTGGGGTAGTTCCTACGCCATCTAGTCAGGGCTATGGTTTTTCCAGTAGCCATATATGGATGTGAAAGTTAGACTATAAAGAAAGCTGAGTGCAGAAGAATTGATGCTTTTGAACTGTGGTGTTGGAGAAGACTCTTGAGAGTCGCTTGGACTGCAAGGAGATCCAACCAGTCCATCTTAAAGGAGATCAGTCCTGGGTGTTCATTGGAAGGACTGATGTTGAAACTGAAACTCCAATATTTTGGCCACCTGATGCAAAGAGCTGACTCATTTGAAAAGATCCTGATGTTGGGAAAGATTGAAGGCAGGAGGAGAAGGGGACGACAGAGGATGAGGTGGTTGGATGGCATCACCGACTCAATGGACCTGAGTTTGGGTAAACTCCAGGAGTTGGTGATGGACAGGGAGGCCTGGCATGCTGCAGTTCATGGGGTCACAAAGAGTCAGAGACGACTGAGCAACTGAACTGAACTGAACTGACTAGATGAACGTTTGTTGGCAAAGTATTGTCTCTGCTTTTTAATATGCTGTCTAGGCTGGTCATAACTTCTCTTCCAAGGAGTAAGTGTCTTTTAATTTCATGGCTGCAGTCACCATCTGCAGTGATTTTGGAGCCCAAAAAAGTCTGCCACTGTTTCCACTGTTTCCCCATCTATTTGCCATAAAGTAATGGGACCAGATTGGAGAAAGCAATGGCAAGCCACTCCAGTACCCTTGCCTAGAAAATCCCATGGATGGAGGAGACTAGTAGGCTCCAGTCCGTGGGGTCGCTATGGGCTGGACACAACTGAGCGACTTCACTTTCACTTTCACACATTGTAGAAGGAAATGGCAGCCCACTCCAGTGTTCTTGCCTGGAGAATCCCAGGGATGGGGGAGCCTGGTGGGCTTCCATCTATGGGGTCACACAGAGTCGGACACGACTGAAGTGACTTAGAAGCAGCAGCAGCAGCAATGGGACCAGATGCCATGATCTTAGTTTTCTGAATGTTGAGCTTTAAGCCAACTTTTTCACTCCCTTTTTTCACTTTCATCAAGAGGCTCTTTAGTTCTACTTCACTTTCTGCCATAAGAGTGGTGTTATCTGCATACCTGAGGTTATTGATATTTCTCCCAGCAATCTTGATTCCAGTTTGTGCTTCATTTAGCCCAGCATTTCGCATGATGTATTCTGCATATAAGTTAAATAAGCAGGGTGACAATATACAGACAATATACAACAGACTCCTTTTCCTATTTGGAACCAGTCTGTTGTTCCATGTCCAGCTCTAACCGATGATTCCTTTCCTACATACACATTTCTCAAGAGGCAGGTCAGGTGGTCTGGTACTCTCATCTCTTTCAGAAAGAGGGGTGCAAATCCAAGCAGAGAGAATGTTATGCATTTTAGAATGGAAATAGAAATTAATATATCATAGAAAGAACAGGGACTAATTAAGTGACCAAGGGCTTTTTTAATATTTACCATGTGCTAAGTGCTAGTCTGAGTTCTTTATAAATATGAACAGTTATAGCAACGTTATGAGACAGATACTATCATCATTCTCTTTCCATAGTACAATCTGACTACAAAGGAAGAATTTCAATACTCTTTAGTAAAGGATCTTGCATGGGATTAGTATTCAATAGAAAAAGTCTAAATGTCAAGAATAACTTTTCATTGCAAAGAAATCTATAGTTACCAAAGTTGCTGTCCACTACCTTTAAATTAGACATTAATTTTTTTTTTCTTGAGTGTCTATGGGTTGCAAAAAGGAAGATGGAAAAAATGTAAGAAGGAAAGAGAATAAAACCACTTTATTCTATCAACTGTGGTTGGAATTTTGCTTTAATATAATATTAGTAAACTAGCTTGATTCTAATAAAATACATCTCTCTTCTGGGAGAATGTATTCATGCTTTATTCAGTTTTTAAAGGCATGAGGGCATAGTCTTCTCTTAGTAAGTGAGAACAATCTGGGGATTCTATTTTGCACCAAATTCCTAAACCAGTTATAATAGTTATCTGAAGAAAAAATTGTTGCATTTGTTCCAAAGCTTTGCATTGAATTTCATGACATTCACCCATAGTTCAAGTCAATCAACAGAATTTTACCAAAACTCTATATATTACAAATACCCTGTAGGATGTAACTTTTCATTCTAATGTAGTAGGGAGTATTTTTCCTCTATAAATAAACTCTCAAAATCATTCTAACGCCCTACTTTCCATTCTGAATATCTCCAGACATGAATAGATACTTAATGCTCTGCTACACCATATTAAAGTTTGCAAATTCAGACAGGTTTCATATATTTCTCTATTTTTCCACAGTATGTTCTAATTCCAGTCTCTTTGGGGGTGCAGGTTTGAACCCCACTGCTGCCAAAGTCAGCTTTGCCTACTCTTTTACTGAGTAACTAAGGTCACTTTGATTAAGTAACCTATGTCCCAAAAGGACTTGAGACAGTTTATAATAAAGGCACAGGACCATTAGAACAAATGACAATAAAATGTATCTAAATCAAGAGGTAAATATGGAGGTTAAGGAATAAAGAGATAGAAGGTTTGAATATTATAAATTAAATGTTTTCTGTATGCAATGAAAAATTTTCCCCTAGCTATTTCCTTTCTGAGTCTGTATAGTTAGTGAATATCTCTTATAAAGTATTTAAATACAAATTTCGGAACAATGTTAAATGAGAGTATATTGGTGGAGCAAGGGACTTTGGGCAGTCAGAGAAGCAGATCTCTTCTTGATAATACTGGTGTTCCAGGCTTGCTTAGGCCAAAGTCTATCACACATGCTTCCATCATGTACACTGGACAAATTCAAGTCACAAATTCAACCCCCTCCCTGAGGAACACTCCGGTTTATAAGCAAATTCCATTTCTTTCTCTTCTTCTCAAGAAGGTTTATAATATATAACAATCAACAAGATTATTATAAAGATAACCTTGAATCCTTTCCAATTAATTTTAAAAATTAAATAATTCACATTTTTAGATATTTTATTTTAGTAAAATAATTAGTTGCAGCAGAGCTAACAACTAATCAAAGATTTATATTATAATGTAACATATGGAATATTTATGGCTTAAGCTAATTGCATGAACCATATAACTGTCAGAGTTGTCACCTCACCTTGAACACACAGACATAATATGTATGCTTTTTAACCATTATCCTAAAAAAATAGACTAGAATGAACAATATATTATATACCAGTTATCATAGTCACATGTACTCTAAACAGTAACATCATCTGGAAATGGAATAAAAATATGGTTGTCATGCTCTACAAGCTATCAAATGTTGTCTCTCATTTGAGACCTGAAGCAAATTAACTATATAACTAAAAAGTTCCATATTTATTAGTAAGAATATCCACATTGAATGGGTGCAAAGTCATTGACTGTATCTTTTTAAAAGCTATGAAGTGAATTTTTAAAAAGCAAGCTGATATACCTTTGCAGGACTCATGATTATGAGTCTTCAGTAAATTCTAAGTTCTACAAGACCATGAAAGGAGTTTAGCTAATATTGCAACTGAGCACCTTAAGCATCAGAACCAATACAGTCACTGACATAAGTTAAATCTTTTGTAAGTAAATTAACATTATCGTAGGGCCCAACATTAAACAAAGTCTGCACCTGTCTAAAAGATGTTATCAAAGTAAATCAGAAACTGAGATGGTGCATGGATCAATACTAGCATATTTGATCAAATCCTCAAAATATCTTGACTGCATGACCTGCGAAGAGTTAACCCCAAAAGTTTTCCTTTTCTAACAGAAAGCATGACATTAAAAAGATGGTTCCCATGATTTTGTATTCATTACAGTGAAAAGTTCCAGTTCCATGAAAGAAGAAATATGTTTATTTCACACACTTTTCTCATAAATACCTGCATCTGGTTCTTACAATTTGCTCAACAAATATCTGTTGAATTAGTGATTAAACAAATGAATAAATTCCATCCTTATTCTAATTTGAATGTCTCAGGTGTCTAATGATTATGATACATTGCTGATTTTGATCATTTTAAATTAGAATACAAGAATTCAAGTCAAGTCCAGTCTAATCAGAGATCATGAAAAACACTGAATACAAAATGCCTATCTCGCTTCTGGCATGATTTTTTTACTTTCTTATAGTTGCTATGTTTATTTCTAGTCTTTTCTTTGCACATATACTTTGCATGTACACATATGGGATCTTGCAATGCAAACTGTTTAGCAACTTGATTTCTCATTTAACACTATTATGTGTGTCCCCACTCCCTAGGTCCTTTTAAATTTTTTTATTGAAATATAGTTGATTTACAATGTGTGGAATGATTTTTCCCACCATCCAGTATACAATAGTGGGGACAGTTAGAGCTTCCAGTTAGAGTGTTTTCCATTTGCTGGATCTAGGGATATATATCTTTTCAGTCTCCCTCTCAAGAGTTTATTCCTTGTACCATGAAGAGCTTACAGATGCCAATATTATAAAAACAAGTTTAATAATTTCCACTGGGGGACATCTCTTTTGGCAATTTACAATAGAGATTTAATAATCCATGAGACTTGGCTAACCAAACTTTCTTGGAAACAGTCATCAGATATCATAGAAAACTGACTTATTCTTGCCAGTTCCATTCCTTTCCAGGAATAAGCTCAAAAGTAAATTTTAAGTAAAGGTTCCCCAGTGGTATCCACTAACAATTAATCTAATTCTCTTTCATAAAAAGTGGAGAAATATCAGTCCCATAATCTTTTAAGAAGTTGAATATAGAACCAGAATCATAAAAATATAACAGTTCTTAAAACATGCCCAAATCCTACACTTCTGTACTTTTTCCTTCCATCCTAATAGTCACCTGATTTCTATTCAAATATCTAAACTGGTAGCGAACTATAGCCAAACAAATCACTTTAGATTTTTTTTTTTCTGACTAATTATTCTAATTAATGGAGAAGGAAATGGCAACTCACTCCAGTATTCTTGTCTAGAGAATCCTGTGGACAGAGGAGCCTGGTGGTCTGCTGTCCATAGGGTTGCATAGAGTCAGACACAATTGAAGTGACTTAGCATGCATGCACACATTGGAGAAGGCAATGGCAACCCACTCCAGTACTCTTGCCTAGAAAATCCCATGGATGGAGGAGCCTGGCAGGCTGCAGTCCGTGGGGTACCTAAGGGTCGGACACGACTGAGCGACTTCACTTTCACTTTTCACTTTCACACATTGGAGAAGGAAATGGCAACCCACTCCAGTGTTCTTGCCTGGAGAATCCCAGGGACGGGGGAGCCTGGTGGGCTTCCATCTATGGGGTCACACAGAATCGGACACGACTGAAGTGACTTAGGAGCAGCAGCAGCATGCATGCACACATTGGAGAAGGCAATGGCAACCCACTCCAGTGTTCTTGCCTGGAGAATCCCAGAGACAGGGGAGCCTGGTGGGCTGCCATCTATGGGGTCGCACAGAGTTGGACATGACTGAAGCAACTTAGCAGCAGCAGCATTCTAATTAAAGCACCAAATTAAAGCACCAATGTGACAGCAGCAAAATAGGTCTACAAACAATGCTGTTACATGGACAGGGTTTCAAAGTACTAAAATGTGTATAATCCAAGGATTTGCACGCGGTCCCCCTTCCATCTGCTGCAAAAAATGAGTCCTCTGGTTGGAAGTGACTCAGATAGAATAAATATCATTTGAGGCTCTGCCAGTAGTGCAAACAATTACCAATTCTATCACGTGCTCTTCTTCTTCCTTTCTCTCCAACCATGAAAGAAACTAAGATAGAAAGCAGGAAACATCCAGCTGGGCTCCCTGTGAGGACACCTCTCTTTCTGCAATCAGACCAACAGAAACAGACTCTGGCTACTGGAACATCAAACATGAAGAGACTGCTGTTATGCAGAAAATAAATAAGCAGACATCAAAGATTTGTAGAAAATTTGATTAAGAAACTTTCTCAGTCTTGCCACACAGCAGACACTGAACTACCGAAATGTGTTGTGGCTAGAATGGAATACACAGACTTATTCTTCCTCTGAAATCTGTTACATTGATACATACCCATCAATTTGGACACTGTAATGAAAAATTAACAAAACAATGACCCTTGCATGAACCTAGTCTTTGAATCAGAAACCTCATTCATATAAGAATTTCAAAGTATTTTTGTATTCAAGATACACATTGTATTCTAGTGAAATTTTATATTCCTTAAAGAATTGAGGAGCAAATAAATGCCTAATCAAAAATAATTTTGGTCTGGTGAAATATCAAGGCAAATTTCTTCCCTTGCCCAAGGACATCATACTATAATTACCACATAATAAGAGTGTGAGGGGGAAAAAACAATAACTGTGCCTCATTCTTTCAACCATTTATTTAAGTCTGAAGATATTATCAGTGGGTGACCAAACTTCAAAAATGCAGAAAAATACTCAACAATATTAGACTTGTATAGGTAAGTTTCCAATAAAAGCCACTTGGATAAAAATATATTAAATACTTAAAACTGTAAAATCATTCCATGGAAAAGAAAAATCCATTCAGAAAATGAAGAACTTGAATAATTTATGTAATTTGGCCAAACACTACATTACTGCTCCAATTTCCACTTTGCTAGGGCAAATCTCTCCTGCCAGATTCTCTTGTCTCCCTCCATAGCTGTCATCGTCACTCTCAAGTCTCTTGATCTTATCTAACAGAGCAAGTAGAAAATATACTATGTTCCTGGAAGCCTACAAGACCTAGAAGAATGGTATATTTCAGAGAAGAGACTGCTGAAAAAGGGGTCTTTATCCTAATTTTAACCTTGATTATCTAATTGTTATTAAAAACTACATTCATGATTTTCCCCCTACACTCTTTATTTACCTGTTTCAAGTCACCAGCCACCTGGTATACAAGTCTAATATCAACCAGAAAACAGAGGCAATTAAGATAAGTGATCATAGCCCCCAGTTCTAACTAACCTGCCAATGTCAGAAAGTCCAAATGCCAAATCTCCCCTTGGAAAACTCCGTAGAAATTTCAAAAGACTGAGTAGCTCAAGAATCCTCTCTCTAGCCAACGTCTGTTTTTTTTTTTTTTTTTTTTCTGATCAGCCAACCTTTTAATGACACAAGGGTAGTCACCAATAAATCTCAGATTGTAATTATTCACCAGCACTTCATAAGCCCTGGTTACTCCTTTCATACCATCAGATTCTTTGAAGTTTTGTGAGGGTCCATTTTTAATTTAGATGAAAGATTTCACTCTGTAGCTTTCTGAAATACACTGAAGAGAAGAACAGGTTCATTTACTCATAGAGCCATTCCTCACTCACTTCTTTGTTTTGCAGGTGGTATTTAAATCACAGTATTTCTAGCTCTAAAGCAAGAGCAGGAAAGAAATCTCACCTGCTTCTATGGCTATAATTCAGGATCTGACTCATTTGAGTACCTACAGTACAGAGTAGTAGATCCTAGTATCAATCAGAGCCAACAACAACAAAATCAATCACACTAAGAAGACTCAAAATATGAACCCAAAGAAGTCAACTAGGCTCTGAGCAAAAAGGACGTCCCATAAATCAGAGACGGTGACCTTCAGCCAACATCAATAGCACATCAACAAACAAGGGAGGTCCTAAGGGACATTGTTAAGATTAACTGAGTGATAAAATAGAATTTTTTGTTTCAATGTGGGCAGTTTTCTAACTTCTCTGGACCTTGACTCTGAATCTGCAACAGTTTCCCACTGGCTAGATCAGCCTTTGGGTCTCAGTTTACACATAACTTCTTTAATGAAATCTTCCCCCTCCCTCCAAACTTGATTAGATCTTTTGTTATATGTTGCTATACTATTTGTGGGGCGGTGGCCGAGAGGAGATACCCCACGTCCAAGAGGTGGTGGCTGCGTGGGCACAGGAGGGCCGAGAGGAGCTACTCCACATTCAAGGTCAGGAGGGGCGGCCTTGAGGAGAAACCCCTCGTCCAAGGTAAGTTGCAGCGGTTGCGTTTTGCTGGAGCAGCTGTGAAGAGATATCCCACGACCAAGGTAAGAGAAACCCAAATAAGATGGTAGGTATTGCAAGGGGGCATCAGAGGGCAGACACACTGAAATCATAATCACAGAAAACGAGTTGATCTGATCACATGGACCACAGCCATGACTAATTCAATGAAACTAAGCCATGCTGTGTGGGGCCACCCAAGACGGGCGGGTCATGGTGGAGAGGTCTGACAGAATGTGGTCCACTGGAGAAGGGAATGGCAAACCACTTCAGTATTCTTGCCTTGAGAACCCCATGAACAGTATCAAAAAGCAAAATGATAGGATACTGAATGAGGAATTCCCCAGGTCGGTAGGTGCCCAGTATGCTACTGAAGATCAGTGGAGAAATAACTCCAGAAAGAATGAAGGGATGGAGTCAAAGCAAAACAAATACCCAGTTGTGGATGTGACTGGTGATAGACGTAAGGTCCGATGCTGTAAAGAGCAATATTGCATAGGAACCTGGAATGTTAGGTCCATGAATCAAGGCAAATTGGAAGTGGTCAAACAGGAGATGACAAGAGTGAACATAGACATTCTAGGAATCAGGGAACTAAAATGGACTGGAATGGGTGAATTTAACTCAGATGACCATTATACCTACTACTGTGGGCAGGAATCCCTTAGAAGAAATGGAGTAGCCATCATGGTCAACAAAAGAGTCCAAAATGCAGTACTTGTATGCAATCTTAAAAACAACAGAATGATTTCTGTTCGTTTCCAAGGAAAACCATTCAATATTACAGTAATAAAATTCTATGCCCCAACCAGTAATGCTGAAGAAGCCGAAGTTAAACGGTTCTATGAAGACCTATAAGACCTTTTAGAACTAACACACTAAAAAGATGTCCTTTTCATTATAGGGGACTGGAATGCAAAAGTAGGAAGTCAAGAAACACCTGGAGTAACAGGCAAATTTGGCCTTGGAGCACAGAATGAAGCAGGGCAAAGGCTAATAGAGTTTTGCCAAGAGAACACACTGGCCATAGCAAACACCCTCTTCCAACAACACAAGAGAAGACTTTACACATGGACATCACCAGATGGTCAACACCAAAATCAGATTGATTATATTCTTTGCAGCCAAAGATGGAGAAGCTGTATACAGTTAGCAAAAACAAGACCAGGAGCTGACTGTGGCTTATATCATGAACTCCTTATTGCCTAATTCAGACTTAAATAGAAGAAAGTATGGAAAACCAATAGACCATTCAGATATGACCTAAATCAAATCCCTTATGATTATACAGTGGAAGTGAGAAATAGATTTAAGGGACTAGATCTGATAGAGTGCCTGAAGAACTCTGGACGGAGGTTCATGACATTGTACAGGAGACAGGGACCAATACCATCCCCATGGAAAAGAAATTCAAAAAGCAAAATGGCTGTCTGAGGAGGCCTTACAAATAGCTGTGAAAAGAAGAGAAGTGAAAAGCAAAGGAGAAAAGGCAAGATATAAGCATCTGAATGCAGAGTTCCAAAGAATAGCAAGGAGAGATAAGAAAGACTTCCTCAGCGATCAATGCAAAGAAATAGAGGAAAACAACAAAATAGGAAAAACAAGAGATCTCTTCAAGAAAATTAGAGATACCAAGGGAACATTTCATACAAAGATGGGTTTGAAAAAGGATAGAAGTGGTATGGACCTAACAGAAGCAAAAGAAGAGGTGGCAAGAATACATAGAAGAACCGTACAAAAATGATCTTCAAGACCAAGATAATCATGATGGCGTGATCACTCACCTAGAGCCAGACATCTAGGAATGTGAAGTCAAGTGGGCCTTAGAAAGCATCACTACGAAAAAGCTAGAGGTGATGAAATTTCAGTTGAGCTAATTCAAATCCTGAAAGATGATGCTGTGAAAGTGCTGTACTCAATATGCCAACAAATTTGGAAAACTCAGCAGTGGCCACAGGACTGGAAAAGGTCAGTCTTCATTCCAATCCAGAAGAAAGGGAATGCTAAAGAATGCTCTAACTACCGCACAATTGTACTCATCTCACACGCTAGTAAATTCATGCTCAAAATTCTCCAAGCCAGGCTTCAGCAATATGTGAACCGTGAACTTCCAAATGTTCAAGCAGGTTTTAGTAAAGGCAGAGGCACCAGGGATCAAATTGCCAACATCCGCTGGATCATGGAGAAAGTAAGAGAGTTCCAGAAAAATATCTATTTCTGCTTCATTGACTATGCCAAATCCTTTGACTGTGTGGATCACAATAAACTGTGGAACATTCTGAAAGAGACGGGAATACCAGACCACCTGACCTGTGATTCATGGTGTCGCAAAAAGTCGGACACGACTGAGCAACTGAACTGAACTGAACTGTCTCTGTCGTCCCCTTCTCCCGCCCCCAATCTTTCCCAGCATCAGAGTCTTTTCCAGTGAGTCAACTTGTCGCATGAGGTGGCCAAAGTATTGGAGTTTCAGCTTTAGCATCAGTCCTTCCAATGAACACCCAGGATTGATCTCCTTTAGAATGAACTGGTTGGATCTCCTTGCAGTCCAAGAGAGTCTCAAGAGTCTTCTCCAAAACCACTTCTTCATAATGTTCATTACAATTGAAACTATTTATAAAATTATCTGCTTAATTACTAGCTCTTCTGTTGGATTTAACATTCCAGACAAGGTCTATTTTGTTCCCTGACATACAGATGTCCAATATTTATTTATTTAATAATCAGCATTTGGAGACAGTATCAAAACCTAGAACATTAGGCCTAGATCAGATTTTAAGTTGCAGCTGGTCCAACCTCTATTGCAACATGGGAATCCTCTCTCAAAGTGCATAATGATGATCAATATGGTTGCTCCTTAAACAATTCTATGACGGTCAGTAAGTAATATGTGAGACATGGTATTTTACCAATTACTACTTACTAGAAGTCACTCCTCAAGTGCTTCCTAAATTTTCCATTTGTCATTTCCAGTCTCAGAAGTAATTCAGAATAAAATCCATTCCTTTCTTTACACACAATTCAGTTCAGTCGCTCAGTCGTGTCCGACTCTTTGCGACCCCATGAATCACAGCACGCCAGGCCTCCCTGTCCATCACCAACTCCCAGAGTTCACTCAAACTCATGTCCATCGAGTCGGTGATGCCATCCAGCCATCTCATTCTCTGTCGTCCCCTTCTCCTCCCACCCCCAATCCCTCCCAGCATCTGAGTCTTTTCCAGTGAGTCAACTCGTCGCATGAGGTGGCCAAAGTATTGCAGTTTCAGCTTTAGCATCAGTCCTTCCAATGAACACCCAGGATTGATCTTTAGAATGGACTGGTTGGATCTCCTTGCAGTCCAAGGGACTCTCAAGAATCTTCTCCAACACCACAGTTCAAAAGCATCAATTCTTCAGCAATCAGCTTTCTTCACAGTCCAACTCTCACATCCATACATGACCACTGGAAAAACCATAGCCTTGACTAGACAGACCTTGGTTGGCAAAGTAATGTCTCTGCTTTTTAATATGCTATCTAGGTTGGTCATAACTTTCCTTCCAAGGAGTAAGCGTCTTTTAATTTCATGGCTGCAATCAGCATCCGCAGTGATTTTGGAGCCCCAAAAAATAAAGTCCGACACTGTTTCCACTGTTTCTCCATCTATTTCCCATGAAGTGATGGGACCAGATGCCATGATCTTAGTGCTTTTAAATGTGGCAAAAGTGTGTTTCAATCGCCTTCCTTCTTCCAGGTATAACGTTGGTTCTTCTAAATATTCCTCATACTATCTGATTTTTATTCTCTTCACAGTTCTTTTTCCTTTATATAGCTTGTGCCCCAATTTGACCAGATCCCATACTCCAAACGTGGTATGACCCAGGCAAAGAACAATGAAATCTTTGTCTTCCTTGATCTGGACCCTATAATTTTATTAGTGCAGCTTAATTTTTGCATTGCTAGTGGTATCCTACTAACCATATTTTTAAAAAGTGAATTTTACTCAGCTCTTTACCAGCTGAGCTATCAGGGAAGCCCTCTACTCAGCTCAGCACTGGCTTAATAAAACTGTGAAATCTCTTAGTAAATTTAAGAGTTACTTTTCTTTGCCATATGTGTTAGTATTGTATTAAATTCCCATTGCCTTGGGGAAGATTTATTATATAAGAGTATGTGGATATATATATATATATATATGCTTCTCTTTTTCCTTTCTTTGCCTCAAGACTCCACCAAACAAAACCAGCTCTTTCTGTGACACTTGATAATCACTCCAAATTGTTGAATCCTAAAGAACTGCTATGGTCTGCAAAAGGCAGCAACTGTTTTCATTTCAGTGGTGACACATTTTCCAGGCTTTTGAAAACCAAGTTGAAAAAGGATGCACTGCATCAAGTCTCTGAGTCATCAGTGTCTCCGGCTCCTATAACTAGAGGAAGCCTGGTGGTATGTCTGCCTTTCCACTCAACAAGAATCCCTCACATAAACCTACTGCTGCTCCCCATAAAGGCCAAAGGGCTGTGAGCAGAAAGAAACTGCCATATTCATGGTTCACTTCCTGTTTCTTATCCACTTTCAAATTACACTATGTTAATTGCTCCAGAAAAATATTGGGCTAAGCAAAATGTTCCTTCAAAGTTTTTCCATAAGATGTTATGCAAAAACCTGAATGACATTTTTGGCCAACCCAATATATTACCTTTCCTCTAACTTATTAAGTGTCCATGCCTGTATGCTTGCAACTACTCTGATGCAATTTTTAAAAACTGGATTCATATGGCTTTATATTATTATTTATTTTACAGTGTTCTAGGATAGAAATTATTTTCTATCAGGAGTTTTTCACAGTGCTCTACTGACTTCTAGGTTTCAATGTTTCTGTTGAAAAAATGCTAGTATTTGAATTATATGATATTTTTAGGTAGTTAAAATATGAAAAAGGAGTCCAGAATGGCGGTGGCTAAAAGACAAAGAAGGGAAAAGACCACGGAAATAGAACAAAGGAAGGTCTGAGGACCAGAGTGAGGACCTCAGGTAAAATAACAGCCCTCCTGGCTAGCCAATTTACAGAGGGCAGGCTCAGGGAGGAGAAAAAAACGTAAAAAGAGGAGCCAAAATTGAGCGGGGGAGGGGGGCTTCTCTTCTCATCTTTTGGGTCGGCCCGTCCTCACGCCTGGAGGATGTATTTTCCTTTGCTTGCCAATAAAACTGAGTCATACACTGGTCTGTCTGTTACTTCAAATTTTTGCTGTGGTGAGACAGAACCAAGGAAATTATAAACTCCCCAGACACAATCATTCATGTTCAAGTAATGCTCCCTTGTGAATGTACCCTGTTCTTGTTTCAAATGCAATACCTTATCTTACCAAGAACTTTACTTGTAGCTCTTTTGTATTTTAAGTTGTATTCTTTTTCTTTTATCAGATTTGTTTTCTCTGAGTCTCCATGTTCTGCTTGTTCCTCTTGGTCTTTGCCTTCTATATTGGAGATTTTCAATGTTTGGCTTCCTGTGGCCAGCAATTTATATTTGAGTAATAGCCTAAAACTCTGTTTGGGAAAAAAAAAAAAGCTGTGGTTTGATGACTTTTACCATGAGTGGTAAAGTGGAGACCATGCTATTTCACTTGAGAAGACCTAATGAGAGTTTTGTAAATCTCTTGTTTTGAACCAGTCTTTTGAGTCCAGAAAAGGAACTCCCTGCATTACTTTTATTGATAAATTGTGCTGCCATCAGCATTCTGAGAGCCAAAAAGGGAAAAAGAGCTGGAAGACTCCCAGTAAAGAATACGGACTTTCAGTTGATCTTGTTCCCTATGTAGGGCCACACCCTGTGCTTAGTTTTGCTTGCTCTCCCTGAGTTAAGAGTCTCCCTACATAAAATCTGCCAAAAACAAAAACTTCATTTCCTCTGCTAAATGGGACTTGGGATTTAGCCTGGTCCTTAAATAGAACTTTCCATCAATCTTCATGGTTTTGGCCTCATCTCTTAAACCCAATGTAGATGTATCTGGTACCCCAAGCCCCTAACACTGGGATTATGTAGGTAAACTGGTTGTCCTGATTTTGTATCTCCTCAATAAATTCCTCCTTTTCATGTCTAGTTAATGAATACTTACGCAGCTTTCCATTTTCCAAATGAATACTTTTTCCACATAAATGTTTTATACAGAGTTGGACATATTTTACTAAAAAATTAGCTGTTTATCTAAAATTCAAATTTAAAACACCGGGTATCTTATATTTTATCCAGTAACCAAGCATGGTGGAAAGAAGAGTAAAGAAGTGTTCCGTTCAGTCACTCAGTCATGTCCAACTCTTTGGGACCCCGTGGACTGTAGCCTACCAGGCTTCTCCGTCCATGGGATTCTCCAGGCAAGAATACTGGAGTGGGTTACCATTTCCTTCTCCAGGGGATCTTCCCGACCCAGGGATCAAACCCAGGTTTCCTGCATTGGAGGCAGACGCTTTAACCTCTGAGCCACCAGGGAAGTGTTGCTGTTGCTGCTGCTGCTAAGTCACTCCAGTCGTGTCCAACTCTGTGTGACCCCATAGATGGAAGCCCACCAGGCTCCCCCATCCCTGGGATTCTCCAGGCAAGAACACTGGAGTGGGTTGCCATTTCCTTCTCCAATGTGTGAAAGTGAAAAGTGAAAGTGAAGTCGCTCAGTCGTGTCCGACCCTTAGCGACCCCATGGACTGCAGCCTACCAGGCTCCTCCATCCATGGGATTTTCTAGGCAAGAGTACTGGAGTGGCTTGCCATTGCCTTCTCCGAGGGAAGTGTTAGGAGTCCTGAATTTCCCACCTCACACTATGGAGAATCAAGAGATGGTATCTGAATTTGATAGAACAGAAAAATTTTAATATAATATTTAGATTTTCAAAAGTAGCAGTTTTTAATACAGAGCTATTTTAGCTGGAGAGGGAATAGGTTGTGAGAAGTAGTGGGAATAAAATCTTCAGCTGGTATAGAAGAAAAATGCTAATCCCTAAAGTTGGGAAATAAGAAAGGAAATCAAACATTAAGGCAACCACCAAAAGACCTAAAGCAGGAATGATTGAACATGGTTGTCCCTAGGCTCACCGGAAAAGACTCTGATGCTGGGAGGGATTGGGGACAGGAGGAGAAGAGGACAACAGAGAATGAGATGGCTGACTGGCATCATCGACTCGATGGACATGAGTTTGAGTGAACTCCGGGAGTTGGTGATGGACAGGGAGGCCTGGTGTGCTGTGATTCATGGGGTCGCAAAGAGTCGGACACGACTGAGCGACTGAACTGAACTTATGCTCAGGGAAGGTGGCTGCAATGACACACGGAGAAGATTATGACTTTTCAATATCAGGCTTGTAGTACCTTTTGCTTTCTAATGTATGTTTTACTTAAATTTAAAAATTCAATTTAAGAAATACCTAAAGTGAATATGTATACTTCTAATATAGATGCCTATAATAAATATCTACAGCGTTGACTTTTGAACACTTTTACATACATCTTAAATTGTGAAAAGTCAGAGTCAGAATAGCTTGTTTCAAAGAAAGAAGTCTATTGGAGAAATTAGATTTTCTCTTTTCCTAATAAGAAGAGACCTTTTCTTTCCCTAGGGAAAATATTGAATATGAAAGCAAAACGCCCAGCAGGTGATAATAATCTTGCTTTCATGAAAGAGCAGTCAAGGAAAACACATTCATTTGTCTACTTCCAAAGTTTGCTGCAGTTACTGTCAGATATCTGAGACCTGTTCCCATTTTTAATAATGATTAAATAAGTAATTGTTTCATTAGTCTTAATCTTGGGGTTTACTAAAATCTAGGTTTCATGAGTAAGCATACTAATTTGTCTGATTAATTTCCATCTATCAGTAATTTTAGTTAATAAGAGTGACAAAGGCAATACACAGAAAATATAACATTTATGTAACTACTAGCTAAAGTTATAAATATAAAATACGCCATTTCCAAAATAGAGAAGGATGAAAAATAATAGAGGGGCATAGATCTAATACATTTGCAGAGCAACATTTAACAAACTTGATGTATAATGTCTGGTCAGTGAATGCATTTTGAGTCAAACTGGTTGACCTCACACACACAAAATGTTGTAACCTTCATGTTCAAAACTGTAGGGTCTCTGATTGAGTTTCTCAGGTAATAAAATAAAATTACTCCATACATTCAATCCCTGGGTTGGGAAGATCCCCTGGGGAAGGGAACAGCTACCCACTCTAGTATTCCTGCCTGGAGAATTCCATGGACTGCATAGTCCGTGGGGTCGCAAAGAGTAGGACAGGACTGTGCGACTTTCACTTGCCCTATAGATCATGTTCTTACAAATAATTGACACTTCCTAGAGATAAAAACTTATTTTTATGGTCATCTAAATCTATGGTTGGAGAAGGAAACGGTAACCCACTCCAGTATTCTTGCCTGGAGAATCCCATGGATGGAGAAGCCTGGTAGGCTACAGTCCACGGGGTCGCATAGAGTCGGACACGACTGAGCGACGGAACAGAACGGAATGGAACGGAAATCTATGGTGGGGCTTCCTAGGTGGCGCTAGTGGCAAAGAATCTGCCTGCCAATGCAGGAAACATAAAAGACTCAGGTTTGATCCCTGGGTCAGGAAGATCCCCTGGAGGAGGGCATGGCAACCCACTCCAGTATCCTTGCCTGGAAAATCCTATGGACAGGGGAGCCTGGTGAGCTATAGTCTATAGGGTCACAGAGTCAGACACGACTGAAGCAACTGAGTACAAATCTGTGGCGAAAATCATGTCTACAAAATATTGCAGCCAATTACCACAGAGTACACACAAAATCCACCCTAGTTCCATGCTGAATGCTTACTCTTCTCCTCTGTATTTACAAAAGTACACCTCACTGAAAGAAAAGGAAATGATAGCAGTGCTGAACCTACAACAAAAGTCAAGATTTGCATGAATTATTTATGTTTAAGTTTATTTTCTACTTAAGATTCATAATATCCTTTACCTTATTTTACAACAGAAAAAGAAATTATGGCTCAATTTACTAAAATAATTATAATCATAATCACATCTGCTCTTGAAGACTGTCAAATATCTCCAGAGTGCACTGCATACATTTCCTTTACTAGATTCCCTCTTTTATGAGTTAATTAAACAATTTCACAGCATTATTGTACAACTATTCTGCATGGCATACTGTTTGTACAGAACATTCCCTTTAATAGCTCTATTCTTCAAACAGATGTTCATTTAAAAAATTTTTTACAGATTTTATTGGAAGAACAATTAGTGCATTTATCCTATTAAGTTGTCACCTTTCTTTGGATTTTGTAGCAGATCTATGTCTCATGAAAAACCTGATGTGATCAGCAATTTTAAAGGGAGGGACAAAAAACGCCCTTTAGCAAATGTCTAGGGTCAGTGAACAAGGGTATCAGAGCAAATTGCCCCCAAATGACAACTATTCAAAGTTACCTTGGTATTAGAGAACAAAGCCATGAAAAAATTCTCTCAAAGGCATGGAAAAATAAAAATACATGATGGCACACTTCTCCAGTCTACACATTTTGTTTTTATAAAATTTTTCTCAGGCCCCCAAGCAGACTGAATTCATTATAAATCAGAGTAAAAAGGACAGATTAAGGAAAAATAAATGGATGCAAGACCTCTGTAAATTTGTTTATCAAAAGACAACTAAATCAGTAATTCCTTAAGACTTATTATCCTAAGAAAGTGACACTGCACAGTGTTATGAATTGGCTTATCTTACCTAAGGGCTTCTCTGATAGCTCAGTTGGTAAAGAATCCACCCGCAATGCAGGAGAGCCCTGCATTCAATTCCTGGGTCAGGAAGATCTGCTGGAGAAGGGATAGGCTACCCACTTCAGTATTCTTGGCCTTCTCTTGTGGCTCAGGTGGTAAAGAATCCACCTGCAATGTGGGAGATCTCGGTTCAGTCCCTGGGTTTGGAGGATCCCCTGGAGAAGAGAAAGGCTACCCACTCCAGCATTCTGGCCTGGAGAATTCCATAGACTGTATAGTCCATGGGGTTGCAAAGAGTCGGACACGACTGAGCGACTTGCAGTTTCAATTTCACTTTCATCTTACCTAAATATTTTAAAGGAAAGAGATGTCATCTACCATGTATTTTGAGGAGAAAATTTCCTTCCTTGCTTGACTCAAATCTAGTTTTAATGGATTTGAGTTCTCTGGCCAGGTTTGCTTTATGCAATTTTCTCAATGAATGTCTCCTCTCTGTCTTAACTGTTGCAAACAGTCAACAGTGTTCACCAGTGTAGATGCTGCATCTCATGTGAAAAAGGACTATTTTGTTTTCCTTCTGAGAGCAATCTTGCTGCATCAAGTCAGAATCATACTCTTTTCACAGTAGTTTAAATAAACATTGGCACAGAAACATATTTTACCCTTTGTTTTGAACGATGGATTAATGAATTATGAACATCTATTTACCACCTTAAAAGTATAATGTGAATTCACTTAGGTGGAAATATACTGTCAAGTAAAATGAGAGATCATTATATTTTCAGAGCTCTTCTTCTGTCTCTTTCTTTTTTAATGAGAATTTGGTCATATTGGAATAAGAAAACCTGGAAAGTTGAGGCATCACTAGGAATTTAAAATATGCTCACAAAATGAGCACCTCATTTTTAGGTTAAAAATGTGCAAAATATTAATTACTGGAAAGTTTTAGAATTGCTCCATAATATCCCAGTCTCCTCAGCAAATAAAGACGAGTTTAAGTAATAAGTTTTTAATTGTTTCTTTATCTAGACCTAAGATCTCTATTAGAGACAGAACAGCACAAACAAAGATCTCTAAACAGGAATGGTCACTAAGAATATTATTTTAAATCTTATGAGGTGCCATTCTGGGAAAGTAGAGTGGAATGATTAAGATCTGTGGATACAATTGGAGGGCATTGCTCACTGCCATGTTAATTTTGGGCATTGAGTAATAGTGGAACATAATGTATATGACACACTGCCAGAAGTGGTGTACTCCAGTCATTGCAAAGGGAGTCCATGTAAGCACTGCTTAGAATGACTGCAATTTGAAAACCACCTAAAATGTTCAGATAAAGGTATTTTTAAAATGGATTTTAGTATAGCTATATAATAAAATGCTCTTTGTACATGAAAATGATGATGCATTTTTACTTAGTAGCAGTGAAGAATGATTACAGTGTAAATCCTTAAGAGAAAAAAATAAGTTTAGAAAAACCCATATGCATATTATGAACTCAGATCTATTTATGCCCTGGTGGCTCAGATGGTAAAGAATCTGCCTGAAATGCAGGAGACCCAAGTTCAATCTCTGGATCGGGAAAAACCCTTGGAGAAAGGAATGGCAACCCACTCCACTCTTCTTGCCTGGAGAATTCCATGGCCAGAGGAGCCTGGAGGGTTACAGTCCATGAGATTCAAAGAGTTGGACAATACTGAGTGACTAACACTTATGAACACCTGTTGTCCATACTAAGCAACTTAGTTCTCATCTAATCTTTCCCCTTACTTTCTACTAAACAAGATTTGTTTGACACTACAGTGGTCACAAAAGGAATCTGCAGCCGTATACATAGACATGAAGACTGAGCTTGTAGGTCAAGTATCAGGCTACATTATTACATTGTTTATGTGTGTGTTTCATCTGAAATCCTTTTTGAAGTATAAACATTCATCCAGAAAGATTCAATAAACATCACTGAATATGGTGATGAATTTTCACCACTGAACCTATCTAAGTAACTATCACCCACATCATAAAAGAAAATTTCCAACCTCATTCCTCCTGCCTCTAAGTCATTTCTACTTCCACTCAAGCTTAACCACTATCTGATTTAGAATACTTCTTCTTGCATCTTTTGCTCAATACTATTTTTTGTGACATTCATCTTATTTTTGTATATAGTTCATCTATTTTTACAGCTATATAATGTTTCATTTTATAAACATACCACCGTTTATATACCCATTCTTCTATTAATGGACATGCGGGTTGTTTCTAGTAAGTAATTTTTAAAAATAGTGCTGCTACAGAAGAAATTAAGAAGAGGTGACAAGAATACACAGAAGAACTGTACAAAAAAGATCTTCAAGACCAAGACAGTCACGAAAATGTGATCACTGACCTAGAGCCAGACATCTTGGAATGATAAGTCAAGTGGGCCTTAGAAAGCATCACTAGGAACAAAGCTAGTGGAGGTGATGGAATTCCAATTGAGCTATTTCAAATCCTGAAAGATGATGCTATGAAAGTGCTGCACTCAATATGCCAGCAAATTTGGAAGACTCAGCAGTGGCCACAGGACTGGAAAAGGTCAGTCTTCATTCCAATCCCAAAGAAAGGCAATGCCAAAGAATGCTCAAACTACCACACAGTTGCACTCATCTCACACGCTAGTAAAGTCATGCTCAAAATTCTCCAAGCCAGGCTTCATCAATATGTGAACCGTGAACTCCCAGATGTTCAAGCAGGTTTTAGAAAAGGCAGAGGCACCGAAGATCAAATTGCCAACATCCGCTGGATCATGGAGAAATCAAGAGAGTTCCAGAAAAACATCTATTTCTGCTTCTTTGACTATGCCAAAGACTTTGACTGTGTGGATCACAATAAACTATGGAAAATTCTGAAAGAGATGGGAATCCCAGACCACCTGACCTGCCTCTTGAGAAACCTGTATGCAGGTCAGGAAGCAACAGTTAGAACTGGACATGGAACAACAGACTGGTTCCAAATAGGAAAAGGAGTACGTCAAGGCTGTATATTGTCACCCTGCTTATTTAACTTCTATGCAGAGTACATCATGAGGAACGCTGGGCTGGAAGAAGCACAAGCTGGAATCAAGATTGCTGGGAGAAATATCAATAACCTTAGATATGCAGATGACACTACCCTTATGGCAGAAAGTGAAGAGGAACTCAAAAGCCTCTTGATGAAAGTGAAAGAGGAGAGTGAAAAGGTCGGCTTGAAGCTCAACATTCAGAAAACAAAGATCATGGCATCTGGTCCCAACACTTCATGGGAAATAGATGGAAAAACAGTGGAAACAGTGTCAGACTTTATTTTTTTGGGCTCCAAAGTCACTGCAGATGCTGATTGCAGCCATGAAATTAAAAGACGCTTACTCCTTGGAAGGAAAGTTATGACCAACCTTGATAGTATATTAAAAAGCAGAGACATTACTTTGCCAGCAAAGGTCCGTCTAGTCAAGGCTATGGTTTTTCCAGTGGTCATGTATGGATGTGAGAGTTGGACTGTGAAGAAAGCTGATCGCCGAAGAATTGATGCTTTTGAACTGTGGTGTTGGAGAAGACTCTTGAGAGTCCCTTGGACTGCAAGGAGATCCAACCAGTCCATTCTAAAGGAGATCAATCCTGGATGTTCACTGGAAGGACTGATGCTAAAGCTGAAACTGCAATACTTTGGCCATCTCATGTGATGAGTTGACTCACTGGAAAAGACTCTGATGCTGGGAAAGGTTGGGGGCAGGAAGAGAAGGGGACGACAGAGAATGAGATGGCTGGATGGCATCACTGACTCTGTGGACATTTGTTTGAGTGAACTCCGGGAGTTGGTGATGGACAGGGAGGCCTGGCATGCTGTGATTCATGGGGTTGCAGAGAGTCGGACATGACTGAGTGACTGAACTGAACTGAACTGATGAACATAATTGTGACACAGACTGGTATCTCAAAGTTAACCCACCCTTAAATAACTACAATAAGTCCCATTAAAAATTGGATGTGTATATATGTATGTATATGTGTGTATCATGGACTTATGGATGATATGGATATATAATCTGTATTATTTTTCCTAATTTTAAGAGACATTCACATCTGTTTGGTTACTAATTTTTCTTTGTTATAGTGTCCTGATCAGATTTTGGTATTAAAGTTGTTCCGGGTTCATATATTAAGAAATCTTCCTCTCCTATACTCTAGAGTCGTTTTTTACAAGCTCATTCTTATTATAAATAAGTATTTATGAAGAAGTCATTTTGTCTTGAAGTTTTCTTGTGGGAAATTTTAGAAACAATATATTCAATTTCTTCAAAATACATATGATCATTTAGACTGTATCACTTCTGGTAAGTTGCTTTTCATAAAATTTTTCCATTTATTCTGCATGGTGGATGTCTAAAGTTTTCTCAATATTGCCTATCTAAATGTTTTAGTATCTATATTATTGACCATCTTTCTAATCTCTAACACTGGTAATATTTTTTTCTTTGGGTAAGTTTTGTTAAAGATTTATTGTTTTTATTAGTAATTTCAATAAATCAGATTTGGTTTGTTGATTTTTCTCTATTTTAAGTTTGTTTCCTTTTTCATTGATTTCTGATCTTATTTTTAGAATTTCCTTATTTTCCTTTCTTTGGCTGTATTTGCACTTTCCTGTGTTCTTCAGATGGAAGTTTGCATAATTCTTTTCCAGCCTTACTTCAAATACAAATGTAAATACTGCTTTTCTTTTTATGTAATTTGTGTTTATGTTGGATTTTAGCTAGTAAATTTTAACTACAAAAAAATAAGAATGATATTAACATTAGGTGCCATAATAGCTGATATTGCATTCAGTTGTACAACAAATGTTTGTTGAATGTCTGCTACATGCCAGGAGATAGGGACACCATGGTGAATGCACACACAGTGATACCACATCCTCATGGAGTTTGTCTTAATGGGGGATAGCAGACAATAGTCACATAAACAAATATTTATTATTTGCCAGCTATTGTTAAATGGTTGTGACTTCCAAAAGTAAAAAGGATGACAAAAGGAAAAAAAATTAATACTGGTAAGTATGTCAGCAGACAGGTGTTATCATCTTACATAGAAGACAATCAAGTCACGAAGACCACGTGAACAAGTTTGTAACCAACAGATGGATGGAGTCTCCAAACATCATATTTGTTCCACTTTATCAAGGTTTTTTTTCAGAGAGCCAGGCACTCTCTTAAGGGGTTCATTCCTCCATTTATTTTAGGCACATATAGTCTAGGACTCAAAGATAATTATAAACAGCAGATAACAGCAGATATTTCCAATGAAGGTTTTAATAATGCAACTGGTCTTTTGGTAATGAGGCTAACATTCAAGGTTTGATTTGCAGAATCAAATGGTTATTACTGGAGGACATTCAGAGATTGTTTTATTTGATCCTATTATTTATAGATTGATCACAAGCAGGATGGAAGACAAATGTGTAAATGGTTAGTGTAAAGCTACAAGGGAAACAAAGGGATCACAATGTATATGCCTTAGAAAGCAACTGTATCTTTGCAGAAAAACTCACAGTATATAAATAAGCATTTTTCTCAGCCTCAAAATTGAAAATGCTGTTATCAGACATCCCTTTTCCTCAGTTTCTTAAATGGTTACTTACTTCAAGTTCCTTTTTATGCATTCCCTAAGTAAAGTCTCACAAATAAACAAAAGACACTGTATGAGCTCCATCTACAAACAAGCTCCAAGCAGGAGTTTCAGCTGCTCTGTTGTTTGTTTCCCTTTGCTTCACTGCTCCTGGCCGACCCAAAGCCAGCCAGCCAGCTCTGCTTTGCCTTCAGCAGAAGAGACTGAACAAAGAAATCCCAGGACCCAAACTGTTCAAAAGATTTTCTGTATGTACTTCAGGGCCAGTGAATTTTCAAAAGCTGTACTTTTGGCTCTTAAAACTAAGCAGGGCTGGGATGAACACCAAACTGGATACTGCAGGGTTGCGAGAGAAAGACAGTGACTGAAGAGAGAAAGCCTCCTCCCAAGAGGCTCTGCAATGAGGAGAGGAAGGCCTCCACCATAAGGAACATTTGCTGAAGGAAATTCAGATTTGATGCTTGAAGGGTACACAACATGTTCACCTCTGTCAGATTCCGATTCCAGAGGTAACTAACCTAATCTGACAAATCACACCAAGGGCCACAATCCCAGTTTCTGCTCTGACCGTTTTAGTTTCTGTTTGGTGAATGTTGTTTAAAAACCATCAACCTGACAGAAGAACTGTGCCTAATTAACACTCCCCTAATACCCCAGCAAACAGCAAACCTGCTGTGGGGGAAAAAACGCATTCACACGTCCTTATCAAATTAAGGCCCCTAAAACGCTCCTAATTAGCTAAAATCAATTGATGTGACAGCAGAATGAATGTGTTTATACTGTCAGCTAAAGGTACAGTCAGAGAAGTGTCTCACATATAAAGAAGCTGCTGGAGTCTTAAAGCAGTTAATAAAGGTTTGGGGCTGAGTGGATTTTATCAGTGACATGCAGAATCTGATGAAGATTTACCTCAGAAGCAGTAGACATCTCAGGGCATTGGAATACTGCTAATTATGATTATTCATTAAAACCTGAGTGGGAGAAATATATAGTTAATCAATAATGATCATGTAGACCTTGGTGCTTATTTCAACCACACATAAAAAGGCACACTTACTTCCAAACAAAAGATGTGCTTCAGACTGTCATTAGCAGGCTCTGTATGAGTTACCTACATTTTCTATGAAGCTTCCATGGGTCATGAATCTTTAGCAAACTTTTCTTTTTTCCTCTTTTAGGATTATGCTCAGTTGAGAACTTGAGGCAAAAAAGTAGTACTTGCCAGATAACTCAGGTTGGAAGCCCATGAATTAATTACCTGGTTTCCATTTCTCTCCAGTATTCTTATTTTGATTCCAAGAATACTGGGGAAGTTAGAACTTACTGATGACATAATGGATTATTAACAGAGAAATGCCCACTTTGTGACAATCAGTTAAATGCAGTTTAAAAGAACAACAATTATACATACCATGACCTCCTTCTATTCTAGAACAAGTATCTTTCCTTTGAAATTAATTTTTGGGCAAGCTCTACAACAAAGTTCATCAGCTCCTCTAATTACAGCTGACCCTGGCTGAAATCATCTTCCGCAAAGATTCCATCTGATTTCGCTCCATGTCAGTGGACACAATGGGTACAATGGGTACCCATGTGTGTGGATGGTGCGTTTGTTTACTTAGTGAAGTGTCTGGAGGCCTCTACTGGTGTTTAGGAAAACATCAACTGAGACAGAATAGTAATCTGAAAAGGATTCTAAGCAGATGAACCTCCTTTACATGTCACATATCTCAAATTTCATTTCTATATTTTTCAGCACTCTTTCATTACTGTCAACACCAGTAAGCTGATTATTATCACCAACATCACCTTTTCCAAGTGCACTGTGTGACTGTATACCCCGTATTCTCCTCTCTCTGGCAAATGCCATCTTGTCCTGCCCATCCTGGCTGCACTAACTTATCTGCCTGAAGATTACTTCTTCACCCTCTGTCAATTTATATCATGTCTGAACTCCCTGTTCTCTGGAGATCAGGGCAGATTTTCCATCAAGCCAGCTGTTTGTCTTTTTTTGTTTTTGTTTCTAAAAAGCAAAACAACTTCTTTATAAATTAATGATATCCACATAAGATGGGGGTAAAAAAAATCAGGTTCTCTTCTCATATTTGTTGTACATCTAGTCTGGTAAAATGACAAATACATAAAAAACACAGTGAGAAGCTGCCAGAAAAGTGATTATAAAATTATTTCTAAAGCATATAGGAAGAAAGGAGGAGATTAGCATTAATTGTAACTAGGCTAAATGTCATGATCTTTTAGGAATTTCCTCAAATATACCAATAATAAGAACATTTTCTTTTCACATTCAACATCTTATGAAATTCTTTCTAATTTTTATAATACATAACCATAGTATTCTTCCACCAATAAAAGAAAAGCACAGAAAAGGGAAAAAAACTGAATCAAATAACACAAGCAGTGATCTTAATCACTATAAAGGACCTATGTATTTCAAAATTGAACCTAGGCAATTTGAAATATAGGCAAGGGAGATAATTCTATAGGTTAAATTGCCACATGTCTTATGTCTAGTTCTCTAAAGAACAGAGCCTGATAGTAAGATTTTTCTGGAAGTTATTTTTTTAAGGGAGTACTCTTGGGAGTGACCAGCAGAAGAGACAGAAGTAAGATGAAAAACAGAGATGCTAAATAAGGGATTGACTTCTGGTACACCCAGCCTCATTCTGATTTGGTAAGATCATTCCAGGCTGCTATCTCCCACCTGGAGGCAAGACAGTGGGTATCTGGTACCTCTACCATTCATGAAATGGCTGTAGAACCCACAGGCCCTTCTGGATGAGGTGGCTCCGGGCGCCCAAAGGTTTTTAAGACCGAGTCACTGTCATCAGCAACCACAGCAGCCTTCAAAGGGCTCCCCAAACTCCTGAGAGAGACATCCATAGAGTCTGCTACACTATGCGATGCTTTTGCAGCATTTGTTGAGAACCAGTGTTCAATCTTATATTAAACAGAGTTTTGTGACTACCTGGTAAACCTAAAGGCTAATCAGATCTTTTAGAGAATGAAGACAGTGAAGGGGGTCAGAACAAGTCTCTCCAAAATGTGTTAGCTTTGGCACATGGACTATTTTGAGCTGAAGACAATCAAGACCCAGCAGATTCAGGAAAAAGTTTTACCTCTCCCGTAATTGCCTAAAAGGTGGCCTGGTCCAGGAAGAGAACTATCATTGGAAATAATTACAAAGACTATGGGCTAGGTGTGGTAACCTGCGGGAAGCTGGGGAAGCTCAGCTGGGCCTGGAGATCAGATTCGTTTCTGTGTCCATTGTCTCTGCGAGGCAGGGCTACCGTTTACTCACCAAACATTTGCTCCTCCCATCTCCCTGTCTTCCACTTCTTTGAAGTCCCAGATTCCTGCTCCCTCTCCTGAACTCAGAGCAACATACAAGCTTCAATCACCTGATGGACTGTGGGTCATATATTCTTATGAGAACCCAGTGTGTACGTAACTAAGTTTGTTTTCCTCCTGTTAATCTGTCCTATGTTAATCTGATTATTAGGACAGCCAAAGAACAAAGGGTAGAGGAAAAAAAATTTTCCTTCCTCTACAATATGCATGGAGATAAATTGTAATTATCTTGACAATTTCACCAACATATCTACAATCCCATTTTTCTATAAGATGATGAGTAACAAAGTCGACCTTTCTCATAAGAAATAACAGGGTTTTCTTTTAACAAAGAATATAAAACAGAACCTTCTTTAAGTATAAAAAATAAAAAATCCATTAATGTTACCTATACAGCTATACTTTTAGCCAAGAAAGGTATTTTTAAGTTGTAGATATTTGGGGCAGTTTTTACTCTTTTGTAAAGATTTCAGAATATTCTAATTCCAATCTAATTTTACTGTCTTTACATGTCAAAAAATAAAAATATTATTTTTTATGGAAATTTAAGGTTTATAGCATTCATGGAATTTTAATTTGGTGCAAAAAGAAAACTAATATTTCACTTCTATCACTAATGTTCTGATAAGCAGATCTGCTAACTCATGGAAGCAGAAAAATGATATTCATTTCATAGTCACTTATTTATCTGCCATGACTGAACATGTGTCACTTTAGATAATGCTGTAAAGGGTTTACGAATACACCCTCAGTGTCTTAAAAGCTGCATGAATCTGCACTCTTCTGAGCATGATGTCCACCTCTGTAGACCGTTCTTCTAAACAGACACTAGACTATCCTGACTGCAGTTCACGACAAGATCATGGGTTGTCATGGATGTCTATAGCATTCATGGTGGGTTCAAGAACACCTAGAATTCAGAACATAGCTGTGTGATCTTGACTATGACACTTAATTCCTCCCAGCTGGAATTTCATTCATCCTCTATTTAAAAAAAAAAAAAAAAAAACAAAGTTATATAGGGATAACATCCAGAGTTATTGCAAAGATTAAAATGTATATCTGATAAAATAGTACATATAACACCTTATCTTCTGCTCAAATACCAGGAAAAGACAGAAAATACACTTTCTAAAGATCCAAAAATAATTTGAAAACAAAGAGTTTAATTGGTAAGCTCAAAGTTCTGAACAACTCTTGAAAAACAGGAAGTTTTTCCTAGAGTTATCTTGAAAATCCAGTCTGAGGGAACACCAAGATTTAGCAGATGGAAGGGACAGGGAAGGTCCTGAGGAAAATTCCTCCTCTTGGCTTTACTATTAAAATGCTTGAGGGCTTCCCTGGTGGTTCAGTGGCAAAGCATCAGCCTGCCAATGTGGGGGATGGTCTAGGAAGATCCCTCATGCCTCAGGGCAACTAAGCCTCTGAGCCACAGCTACAGATCCCATGCTCTAGAGTCTGGGAATCATGACCACTGAGCCGATGCACCAACCCAACTCACCGCAACTCGAGAAAAGCCCGAGCAGCCGTGAAGACTGAGCTCAGCCAACAATAAATACAATTATTAAAAAAAACTTTTTTTCAATCTTGAGAAGGGTCATAGAGCGCAAAGTTTCAATAGTAGCTTATTTTGTAATAATGATCCCACTCGGGTTATACTGTCACTTAACTTTGCACAAGAGCATCTGAGATCCTACTAAACATCTGACACATTTCAAGATGTAGGATGGAGACAGAAACCACAGAGCTTGAGAGATGGAAACATTTCAAATAAGGCTGTTTTAGAAAAGAGTAGCCCTGAAAATATTAATACAATTAAAATTACCTAAAAATTTAAAAATTTGCATTAATTTTTTAGAAGCAAAGGAAAACAATTTTAAAATTTGAAATGCATGGAAGATTCATGTTCTATTTGTCAGAGAATCTAATAACTATTTTTTTAAACAAATATTAGTTTGCAGTGATTACCTGGTTTAAATACCAAATTTAAGGTGCTATTTAAATACCAAATTTAAGGGAATGAGGTACTGCATTGTGTGAAAATTGTCCAAGAGAAAGAGATGGCAGAGTCTCCTTGTGGTACCAGAGCCAGGGTCAAAGACATTATTTGCATTCTTTTGTTCTTCAAACCCCATATTTCTTCAAATAATAGGGACTTATTTCCTCTTTTTCCATTCCCCTTAGAGAAACTAACCATTTAATAACTATCCTTTGTAAAAAGCTTTCACTTGTAGGAAGAGGCAAATTAATTATTGCCACTTTGCATAACTGGTTCACAAAAGTTTAGGAAAGTTCAACCAGTAGGGTAAAAAAAGGAACGGGCTTAAATATGTATCATGTTTGCATTCTTCATGATCACTAAAGTTTTCCAACAGAGTAGGGGGAAACCTTTTAAAATTGGTGTGGGAATAATAAAAGCTTTTCTATAAAAGTTTTCGTTTTCATACTCAATGAAGGCTGAGCACCAAACAACGGAAGCTTTTGAAGTGTGGTGCTGGAAAAGACTCTTGAGAGTCCCTGAATAGCAAGGAGATCAAACCAGTCAATCCTAAAGGAAATCAAACCTGAATATTCATTGGAAAGACTGATGCTGAAGCTGAAGTTCCAATACTTTGGCCACCTGATGCAAGCTGACTTACTGGGAAAGACCCTGACTCAGGAAAGATTGAGGGCAAGAGGAGAAGGGAATGGCAGAGGATGAGATGCTTAGATAACATCACTGACTCAATGGGCATGAGTTTAAGCAAACTTTGGGAGACAGTGAAGGACAGGGAAGCCTAGTGTGCTGCAGTTCATAGCATCTCCAAGTTGGACACGACTTAACTACTGAACAACAAAAAAGGAAAAGAATCTGAAAAAGAACATATATACACATATGTATAACTGAATCACTTTGCTATATGCCTGAATGTAACACAACATTGTAAATCAACTATACCTCAATAAAAAAAAAATTTTAGTCTTGTTTAATTTCAAGTTTTTTATTTACATGAACTACTTGAATATTCATCCTTAAGTTTAATGCTGTAACATTTAATTACCTTCATTTTTGGGCCACTATAAATCAAAAGATTGTAATTCAAATGTATACTAATTTATTCTTGACCTTGAAGTTAATTACTATCATTGGAGGCTTTAATTATTGTTGGCAAAGTGGGAATATATCAAAAGAAGACTTGCTGAAACAAGAAATAGAAATGAGGTTTGTGGGCACTGAGAAGGTCTAGAAAAGTTGGTCAATGTATAGCCAAGTAATAATAAGGAAAACCTGACAAAGAAATAAAAAGAAAAAATAAACTGTAGACCAATATCCCTAATGAAAATGCATGCAAAAATTCTAAATAAAATTTTAGCAAGTTTAATTCAATAAGTATAAAAAGTGTAATTCATTGACTAAGTGGCATTTGGGCTAGACATACAAAGTTAATTTAACATGCAAAAATTAATCAAAGTACTTCATCAGATTAATAAACTAAGAAAAAACATACTATCACAAATGTATGAAAAACACTTGACAATATTCAATATACATGACTAATAAAAAAATTCCCAACAAACAACAAATAGAAAGGAACTTCCTAAACCTGACATAAAGCGTTTATGAAAAATCAGCAGATAACATCTTATTTGGAATTTCCTCAGTGGCTCAGCAGTAAAGAATTATCTGCAATGCAGGAGACGTGGGTTCAATCCCTGGATTGGGAAGATCCCCTGAAAGAGGGCATGGCAACTCAATCCAGTATTCTTGCCTGAAGAATCCCATGGACAGAGGAACCTGGCAGGCTACAGTCCACAGGGTTACAAAGAGTCGGGCATTACTATAAGCAACTTAGCATGCATGCATGTAACATCTTATTGAGTTTGAGATTATGACTCATGAAAGAAAAAGGAAATGGTAACTTGAATCTCACAAAATTTTAAAACAAAGGCTCTTCAAAAAATATAGTTGGTTACTTTCAGTATTGCCCAAGATGAATTAGCCTTTTTCTTTCTGATCCAATCTCTTATCATCCACATAACAGGAAAGACACCTCTACATGGTCTCTGAAAGGCGGGAAGAAAAAGGCAGATTGTAGAGGTACCCTGGGATTTGAGATTGGCTACCTGCATTTCTCACTGCCTTCTGTGTATCTCAGAAAGGGCCCTGCAGAAGCCTCCAACCCAGAACTGCTAACAGGTACAGATCCTCCACTACACACACAAAATTCTCAAGAAAAGCCTATTCCTCCTAGCCAAAATACCAGAAAAAGGGCAGCATAACAAAACAAAAGTGTTTGGCAATATCTACCCTGCTCAAATCAAGCACACCAAAGGAAAATCCACTCCCCACTGCACCACACACACACATTTCCACAGTTGCAGTTAGACCAAGAAGGGAGCTGATCTTTAATCCCCATATCCTCAACTGCTTCACTTCCCTCACCCCAACAAAGGGACATCAGACAATCTCCACACCCAGTGGTGCCAGCAGGGCCAAGCAGGGGGAGACTCTTCCAACTCTCACCTGGCCGAAACGGGCAAAATTTCTGATTCTCCTGCCAGACTGATGTTTGCATGGCTTTGTGGGGAGTTGATATTCACCTCTTGCCCAACAAAAGCAGAGGGTGCTTTGGCTGCCCTGCCCAGGTGGTATCAGTGAGGTCGAGATTTATTGGGAAGTGAGTCTCATCATCATTCTGCTTCACCTCCCCACTCCAATGTCAATGGGTCCAACAGAGAACTGACATCAAGAGGTGGAAAGAAGTGATGGGGAGAAGGTACAACCAGTCCCCTGGTGTCAGCTGGGACCTCTCAGAGGAAAACCTCAGTCTGAGCTAATGCCCCACCTGCACTGGTAAGGTGTCGGGGGGCCCAATGAAACTGCACTTCCACCCCACCATCTGTCACAAAGCACTGTGAATCAGTGTCCCACATTCGCACAGGGCTAAACTGAATATATACACCCACTCAGCCCTTTTGCTACACCTCATGGAAGAATGCATACCAAAAAGATGAAACAGAATTCAGAGTTTTATAATATCCAAAATATCCAGGATACTCAAATGTCACTCATTCCACTGACAACCAGAACAATCACAACCAGTATGAGAAAAGACAACCAACAGATGCCAACATAAGATGAATCAGTTGTTGGAATTATCTGGTAAGTATTTTAAAGCCACCAAGAATAAAAATACTTCAAAAACCATTGAGGAATTCTTCTGAAACAAATGAAAAAAAAAAAAAAACCCAGAATATATTAACAACAATAAATAAAGATGCTATTTAAAAAAAACCAAATGAAAATTTTAGAACCATAAAATATAGTAACTGATTTTTTTTTATCTTGCTGGATTCACTCAATAGTAGAGTGCAGATGACAGATATAGAATCAATAAACTTGAGGACAGAACAATAAAACTTACCCAACTTAAATGTAAATTAGTACAGCGACTATGAAGAACACTACAGAGGCTCCTAAATAAACTAAAAATAGAGCTACCATATGACCCTGCAATCCCACTTCTGGGCATATATCCAGAGAAAAACATAATCCGAAAGGATACATGCACTCCTATGTTCACTGCAACACTGTTTACAACAAGTCAAGACATGGAAGCAACCTCAATGTCCATCAACAGAAGAATGGATAAAGAAGATGTGGTACTTATTTACAATGGAATATTACTCAGTCATTTAAAAAATGAAATAATGCCACTTGCAGCAACAAGGATGGATCTAGATTGTCACACTGAGTGAAGTAAGTCAGAGAGAGAAAGACAAATATTGTACAACATCCCTTATATGTGAAATCTAAAAAGAAATGATACAGATGAACTGCTTACAAAACAGGAAGAGTAAAAATTATAACACCATTTGATGGGGTGCTTGATATATAGAGAAAACCTTTTAAAAATTCTTTAAAAAGTAGGGAAGTAAATGGAAGTAACATTTCTATACTTCACTTGAAGTGGAAAAACACTGATACATGTTGACTATTTTAAGTTATGTATGTAAACTATAATACCTAGAGAATCTACTAAAAAAGCTACACAATATGCTACACATGAAAACACTACAAGTGAAGCACCTAGGAAGGCAATAAAAGAGAAATAGGGGAATAAGAGACAGAAGAAACAAAGATAAAACAAAGACATTGAAAGAAAGAAAGCAGATATAAAAATATGCATACATATGAGTCAATTTATATGAATCACAGAATATACATATTTAAGGTATTTTCTGGATTCCGCTGGATCATGGAGAAAGTAAGAGAGTTCCAGAAAAACATCTATTTCTGCTTCATTGACTGTGCCAAAGCCTTTGACTGTGTGGATCACAATAAACTGTGGAAAATTCTGAAAGAGATGGGAATCCCAGAACACCTATGGAACAACAGATTGGTTCCAAATAGGAAAAGGAGTACATCAAGGCTGTATATTGTCACCTTGCTTATTTAACTTCTATGCAGAGTATACATCATGAGGAATGCTGGGCTGGAAGAAGCACAAGCTGGAATCAAGATTGCTGGGAGAAATATCAATAATCTCAGATACACAGATGACACTACCCTTATGGCAGAAAGTGAAGAGGAACTCAAAAGCCTCTTGATGAAAGTGAAAGAGGAGAGTGACAAGGTTGGCTTGAAGCTCAACATTCAGAAAACAAAGATCATGGCATCTGGTCCCATCACTTCATGGGAAATAGATGGGGAAACAGTGGAAACAGTGTCAGACTTTATTATTTTGGGCTCCAAAATCACTGCAGATGCTGATTGCAGCCATGAAATTAAAAGATGCTTACTCCTTGGAAGGAAAGTTATGACCAACCTTGATACTATATTAAAAAGCAGAGACATTACTTTGCCAGCAAAGGTCCGTTTAGTCAAGGCTATGGTTTTTCCCGTGGTCATGTATGGATGTGAGAGTTGGACTGTGAAGAAAGCTGAGCACCGAAAAATCGATGCTTTTGAACTGTGGTGTTGGAGAAGACTCTTGAGAGTCCCCTGGACTGCAAGGAGATCCAACCAGTCCATTCTAAAGGAGATCAGTCCTGGGTGTTCATTGGAAGGACTGATGCTAAAGCTGAAACTGCAATACTTTGGCCACCTCATGCGACGAGTTGACTCACTGGAAAAGACTCTGATGCTGGGAAAGGTTGGGGGCGGGAAGAGAAGGAGACAACCGAGAATTAGATGGCAGGATGAGATCACTGACTCTGTGGACATGAGTTTGAGTGAACTCTGGGAGTTGGTGAGGGACAGGGAGGCCTGGCGTGCTGTGATTCATGGGGTCGCGGAGAGTCGGACACGACTGAGCGACTGAACTGAACTGAACTGGATTCCCTGGTGGCTCAGGCCATAAAGAGTCAGCCTGCAATGCAGGAAAGCCGGGTTCAGTCCCTGAGTTGGGAAGATTCCCCTGGAGAAGGAATTGGTAGCCCACTCCAGTATTCTTGCCTGGAAAATCCCATGAAGGAGGAGCCTGGCAGGCTATAGTCCATGGGTTTGCAAAGAGTCGGATGTGACCAAGTGACTTCACTTTCTTTCTTTCTCTTCTTCTAAGGTATTTTCTTATTCTCAAGACTAAGAAAAACATCTATTGTGATAGTTATCAGAATACTGGTTACATTTGTGGGGAGAGCACTGTATGGACTAGAAAGGGCTAAGAGAGACCCTTCCTGGGTAAATAGAATGTTCTATAATTCATCTGAGTACAGTGTGTGTGTGTTGTGTGTGTGTGTGTAAATTCATTGAGGCATAGACTTAAACTTCATCCACCTTACTTCATGTAGGGTGCGATACGGTAAAAATATAACAAATTTAAAAGATGCAAAAATTTTTAAAGTTAAATAACTTGCCACAGTTTGTGTCTTATCAAGAGATAGAAACCACAGTGATTTAAACAGGAAAGTTTAATAGGAAGGATATTTACACTATAAAATAATCACTATAAAGTATAATAAAAATTTAAATGGTACCCTAGGACCGAGGAACATTATATAAAGAAAGACAATCTTGAAAGAGAACCATCTCCCCAGGGTTGAGATTCTCCCCAAGGATGGGTTTTAATGACATCATTAGAGAAGGTATAGCTAAACCCACTGGATGGCAGAGAAGTGGTTTGCCAGGCCAGAGTGGGTTTGCTGTCCTGAGCAAGCAGGAAGCACCCCTCTGGAGCCCAAGCAGGTCCATGAGACACAGCTGGTGGCCAGCATGTGGGAGCAAGGTAGAGCGGAGTGCCTGTGAGGCCGGTGGTCTGTGGTATGAAGTGTCCCTGATGGGAAGCTTGCAAGAGACAAAGAGGGTAGTGTGTGAGCCACAAGAATTGTGGTACTAGGGTGGGCAAGAGGACTGTGTAGCAAGATGCCATATTGAGAAGACTATGTGAAGGTAGCCACTGGCACACTGGGGCTACGCTGTGGCCCTCCTCAAGACCACCAAGGAGCCATGTGCATTCTGAACACAAGGCTAAACAGACAACTGCTGGATGTCCTCACACCACACCAGTGACCCCTGTGCTATAGCATGGACACAGAGGACCCCATTCTCCCGCCAGCATCTTCTATCACCCCTGACTAAGAATTCTTAACCTCATGCTCACTCAAAGCAGAAATGGTTAAAGGAGCTCCATCTATCAATACAGAGCAAGTATCGAAGAGTGAATTTGGAGCTGAGAGGCAATAAACTGATAACTGACACAATATATATCATTTGAATCAGTTCTAATGAGGTGGATGAAACTGGAGCCTATTATACAGAGTGAAGTAAGCCAGAAAGAAAAACACCAACACAGTATACTAATGCATATATATGGAATTTAGAAAGATGGTAACAATAACCCTGTATGCAAGACAGCAAAAAAGACACAGATGTATAGAACAGTCTTTTGGACTCTGTGGGAGAGACCAAGGGTGGAATGGTTTGGGAGAATGGTATTGAAACATGTATATTATCATATGTGAAACGAATTTCCAGTCCAGGTTCGATGCATGATATAGGGTGCTCGGGGCAGGTGCACTGGGATGACCCAGAGGGATGATATAGGGAGGGAGGAGAGAGGGGGGTTCAGAATGGGGGACACATGTACACCCAGGGTGGATTCATGTCAATGTATGGCAAAACCAATACAGTATTATAAAGTAATTAGCTGCCCCCCCAAAAAAAGAAATGAAATCTAGAATGAAAAAAAGTAAATGAGATAATTCATGTAAAGCGCTTGGCACCAGGTCAAGCATCACAGTGTGTATACTGCATCAGTTCAGTTCAGTTCAGTCGCTCAGTCATGTCCGACTCTCTGTGACCCCATGAATCACAGCACGCCAGGCCTCCCTGTCCATCACCAACTCCCGGAGTTCACTCAAACTCATGTTCACCGAATCGGTGATGCCATCCAGCCATCTCATTCTTGGTCGTCCCCTTCTCCTCCCGCCCCCAACCTTTCCCAGCATCAGAGTCTTTCCCAGTGAGTCAACTCATTGCATGAGGTGGCCAAAGTATTGCAGTTTCAGCTTTAGCATCAGTCCTTCCAATGAACACCCAGGATCGATCTCCCTTAGAATGGACTGGTTGGATCTCCTTGCGGTACAAGGGACTCTCAAAAGTCTTCTCCAACACCACAGTTCAATTCTTCAGTGATCAGCTTTCTTCACAGTCCAACTCTCACATCCATACATGACCACGGGAAAAACCATAGCCTTGACTAGACGGACCTTTGCTGGCAAAGTAATGTCTCTGCTTTTTAATATATTATCAAGGTTGATTATAACTTTCCTTCCAAGGAGTAAGCATCTTTTAATTTCATGGCTGCAGTCAGCATCTGCAGTGACTTTGGAGCCCAAAATAATAAAGTCTGACACTGTTTCCACTGTTTTTCCATCTATTTCCCATGAAGTGTTGGGACCAGATGCCATGATCTTTGTTTTCTGAATGTTGAGCTTCAAGCCAACCTTTTCACTCTCCTCTTTCACTTTCATCAAGACGCTTTTGAGTTCCTCTTCACTTTCTGCCATAAGGGTAGTGTCATCTGCATATCTGAGGTTATTGATATTTCTCCCAGCAATATTGATTCCAGCTTGTGCTTCTTCCAGCCCAGCGTTCCTCATGATGTACTCTGCATAGAAGTTAAATAAGCAAGGTGACAATATACTACCTTGACGTACACCTTTTCCTATTTGGAACCAGTCTGTTGTTCCATGTCCAGTTCTGACTGTTGCTTCCTGACCTGCATACAGGTTTCTCAAGAGGCAGGTCAGGTGGTCTGGGATTCCCATCTCTTTCAGAATGTTCCACAGTTTATTGTGATCCACACAGTCAAAGGCTTTGGCATAGTCAATGAAGCAGAAATAGATGTTTTTCTGGAACTCTCTTGCTTTCTTCATGATCCAGCGGATGTTGGCAATTTGATCTCTGGTGCCTCTGCTTTTTCTAAAACCTGCCTGAACATCTGGGAGTTCACGGTTCACATATTGCTGAAGCCTGGCTTGGAGAATTTTGAGCATGACTTTACTAGCGTGTGAGATGAGTGCAATTGTGCGGTAGTTTGAGCATTCTTTGGCATTGCCTTTCTTTGGGATTGGAATGAAGACTGACCTTTTCCAGTCCTGTAGCCACTGCTGAGTTTTCCAAATTTGCTGGCATATTGAGTGCAACACTTTCACAGCATCATCTTTCAAGATTTGAAATAGCTCAACTGGAATTCCATCACCACCACTAGCTTTGTTCCTAGTGATGCTTTTTAAGGCCCACTTGACTTCACATTCCAAGATGTCTGGCTCTAGGTCAGTGATCACGTTATCTTGGTCGTGAAGATCTTTTTTGTACAGTTCTTCTGTGTATTCTTGCCACCTCTTCTTAATAATGTTGCTCTGATGGTTATGACAATTTAATTTCAAATATATGTCAATTTGGAAAACAGGATAGAAGTAAACCAACAACAAAAAGTTTTCCTTTCATCCTTTGTATTGTGTATCATTAATTGTTAAAGTAACAAATACCCATTTTGCTGTTGCTGCTGCTGCTAAGTCACTTTAGTCGTGTCCGACTCTGTGTGACCCCACAGACGGAAGCCCACCAGGCTCCCCCGTCCCTGGGATTCTCCAGGCAAGAACACTGGAGTGGGTTGCCATTTCCTTCTCCAATGTGTGAAAGTGAAAAGTGAAAGTGAAGTAGCTCAGTCGTGTCCAACCCTTAGCGACCCCATGGACTGCAGCCTACCAGGCTCCTCCATCCATGTGGAAATGTATTGAGTGGAAAATACAGAATCTTTTACATTCCATCATCAATCCTTCAGAGCAAGATGGCAGAGTGGAAGGACATACACTCATCTTCTGCAAGAACTCCAAAATTACAACTCACAGATGAACAACTGTCGAGTGGAGAATGTTGGATCCCACCAAGAAAAGATACTCCATGTCCAAAGGCAAAGGAGAAGGCCAGCAAGATGGGACGAGGAGCAGAATCACACTCAGAATCAAACCCCATACCCGCCAGAGATGCTCAAAGGTCTCAGACAAAACCTTGTGTGCACCAGAATCCAGAGACGCGACAGAGACTGAGCCAGACTTGTATCTGAGTCTGCTGCAGAGGGACGGGTCAGCAGTGGCCTGCCGCAGGGGTAGGGGCTCTGGAGGCAGTTACCTGGTCACACATCTTGTGGCATAAGCCCTCTTGGAGGTCACCATTAACTCCACCATAGAGCTGCCGAGCAGACATCCCCAAAACTGCATAAGAATTATAGCAAAGAAATTCTCACACTGTTAAGAAAGTTCTAGGACCCACAACAGATTTCCCAACCAGGAAATCTGGCAAAGGGACTGAAACCCTCCAGGGAATTTGACTGGGGAGGCCAGTGGGATTAACACAGGACTAGGGAAACAGACTCTTGGAGGGCACAAACAAAATTCATTACCTCCACCATAGTTTGGTCTCAGGTCAAACAATAGGGAGTGAACAGAGCCCTGCTCATCAACAGAAAATTGAATTAAAGATTTACTAACCATGGCTCCGCCCATCAGAACAAGACCCAGTTTCCTCCACAGTCAGTCTCTTCCAACAGGAAGCCTTGATAAGCCTCTTATCCTTATCCATAAAAGGGCAGACAGAATGAAAACAACAATCACAGAAAACTAAATCAGACTGATCACGTGGCTCACAGGCTTGTCTAACTCAATGAAACCATGAGCCATGCTGTGTAGGGCCCCCCAAGACAAATGGGTCATGATGAAGCGTTCTGACGTGGTCCACTGGAGAAGGGAAAGGCAATCCACTTCAGTATTCTTGCCTTGAGATCCCCATGAACACTATGAAAAGGCAAAAAGTTATGACACTGAAAGATGAACTCCCCAGGTCGGTAGGTGCCCAATATGCTACTTGAGAAGAGTGGAGAAATAACTCCAGAAAGAATGAAGAGATGGAGCCAAAGCTAAAACAAAGCCCAGCTGTGGATGTGACTGGGGATGAAAGTAAAGTCCAATGCTGTAAAGAGTAATATTGCATAGGAAAATGGAATGTTAGGTCCATGAATCAAGGTATTAGAAGTGGTCAAACAGGAGATGACAAGAGTGAACATCAACATTTTAGGAATCAGCAAACTTAAATGGACTAGAATGGGCAAATTATATCTATATAATGGGACCATTATATCTACTACTGTGGGCAAGAATCCCTAAGAACAAATGGAGTAAACTTCCTAGTCAATAAAAGGTCTGAAATGCAGTACTTGGGTATAATCTCAAAATTGACAGAATGATCTCTATTCATTTCCAAGGCAAACCATTCAATATTACAATAATCCAAGTCTATGCCCCAACCAGTAATGCTGAAGAAGCTGAAATTGAACGGTTCTATGAAGACCTACAAGACCTTCAAGAACTGACACTCAAAAAAGATGTCCTTTCCATCACAGGGGACTGGAATGCAAAAGTAGGAAGTTAAGAGATACCTGGAATAACAGGCAAATTTGGCCTTTAGTACAAAATCAAGGAGGGAAAAGTCTAACAGAGTTTTGCCAAGAGAATGCACTGGTCATAGCAAACACCGTCTTCCAACAACACAAGACTCTACACATGGACATCACCAGATGTTCATTACTGAAGTCAGATTGATTATATTCTTTGCAATCAAAGATGGAGAAGCTCTATACAGTCAGCAAAAACAAGAACTGGAGCTGACTGTGGCTCAGATCATGAACTCCTTCCTGCCAAATTCAAACTTAAATTGAAGAAAATAGGGAAAACCACTAGACCTTTCAGGTATGACCTAAATCAAATCCCTTATGATTATACAGTGGAGGTGACAAATAGATTCAAGGGATTAGACCTGAGATACAGCATCCCTCAAGAACTATGGATGGAGGTTCGTGACATTGTACAAGAGGCAGGGAACAAGACCATCCCCAAGAAAAAGAAATGCAAAAAGGCAAAATGGTTGTCTGAGGAGGCCTTACAAATAGCTGAAAAAAGAAGAGAAGCTAAAGGCAAAGGAGAAAAGGAAAGATATACCCATTTGAATGCAGCGTTTCAAAGAAAAGCAAGGAGAGATAAGAAAGCCTTCCTCAGTGATCAGTGCAAAGAAGTAGAGGAAAACAATAGAATGGGAAAGACTAGAAATCTCATCAAGAAAATTAGAGACACCAAGAGAACATTTCATGAAAAGATGGGTACAGTAAAGGACAGAAATGGCATGGACCTAACAGAAGCAGAAGATATTAAAAAGAGGGGGCAAGAATACACAGAGAAACTATACAAAAAAGATCTTCATGACCCAGAAAACTATGATGGTGTGCTTACTCACCTGGACATCCTGGAATGTGAAGTCAAATGAGTATTAGGAAGCATCACTACAAACAAAGCTAGTGGAGGTGATGGCATTCCAGTTGAGCTATTTGAAATCCTAAAAGATGATGCTTTGAAAATGCTACACTCAATAAGCCAGCAAATCTGGAAAACTCAGCAGTGGCCACAGGACTGGAAAAGGTCAGTTTTCATTGCAATCCCAAAGATGGGCAATGCCAAAGAATGTTCAAACTATGGCATGATTGTACTCATCTTCAGTTCAGTTCAGTTCATTTCAGTCGCTCAGTCATGTCCGACTCTCCGCGACCCCATGAATCACAGCACGCCAAGCCTCCCTGTCCATCACCAACTCCCAGAGTTCACTCAAACTCATGTCCACAGAGTCGGTGATGCCATCCAGCCCTCTCATTCTCTGTCGTTCCCGTCTCCTCCGGCCCCCAATCCCTCCGAGCATCAGACTCTTTTCCAGTGAGTCAACTCGTCGCATGAGGTGGCCAAAGTATTGCAGTTTCAGCTTTAGCATAAGTCCTCCCAATGAACACCCAGGATTGATCTCCTTTAGGATGGACTGGTTGGATCTCCTTGCAGTCCAAGGGACTCTCAAGAGTCTTCTCCAACACCACAGTTCAAAAGCATCAATTCTTTGGCGATCAGCTTTCTTCACAGTCCAACTCTCACATCCACACATGACCACGGGAAAAACCATAGCCTTGACTAGACCGACCTTGGCAAAGTAATGTCTCTGCTTTTCAATATGCTATCTAGGTCAGTCATAACTTTCCTTCCAAGGAGTAAGCGTCTTTTAATTTCATGGCTGCAATCAGTATCTGCAGTGATTTTGGAGCCCAAAAAGTAAAGTCTGACACCGTTTCCACTGTTTCCCCATCCATTTCCCATGAAGTGATGGGACCAGATGCCATGATCTTTGTTTTCTGAATGTTGAGCTTCAAGCCAACATTTTCACTCTCCTCTTTCACTTTCATCAAGATTGTACTCATCTCACACACTAGCAAAGTGATGCTCAAAATTCTCCAAGCCAGGTTTCAACAGTACATAATCCATGAACTTCCAGATGTTCAAACTGGATTTAGAAAAGACAGAGGAACCAAAGATCAAAATGCCAACATCCACTGGATCATCAAAAAAGCGAGAGAACTCCAGAAAAACATCTGCTGCTACTGCTGCTAAGTCGCTTCAGTCGTGTCCGACTCTGTGCGACCCCACAAATGGCAGCCCACCAGGCTCCGCTGTCCCTGGGATTCTTCAGGCAAGAACACTGGAGTGGGTTGCCATTTCCTTCTCCAATGTGTGAAAGAGAAAAGTGAAAGTGAAGTCGCTCAGTCGTGTCCGACTCTCAGCGACCCCATGGACTGCAGCCCACCAGGCTCCTCCGTCCATGGGATTTTCCAGGCAAGAGTACTGGAGTGGGGTGCCATTGTCTTCTCCTACTTCTGCTTTATTGACTACACCAAAGCCTTTGACTGTGTACATCATAACAAACTGTGGAAAACACTTCAAGAGATGGGAATACCAGAACACCTGACCTGCCTCCTGAGAAATCTGTACACAGGTCAAGAAGCAACATTTAGAACTGAACATGGAACAACAGAGTGTTTCCAAATTGGGAAATGAGTACGTCAAGGCTGTATATTGTCACCCTGCTTATTTAACTTACATACAGAGTACATCATGGTCATGCAAAATGTCAGGCTGGATGAAGCACAAGCTAGAATCAAGCTTGCCAGGAGAAATAACAATAACTTCAGATATGCAGATGACACCACCGTTATGGCAGAAAGTGAAAAGGAACTAAAGAGCCCCTTGATGAAAGTGAAAGAGGAGAGTGAAAAATTTGGCTTAAACCATTAAAAAAAACTAAGATCATGGCATCCGGTCCCATCACTCCATGGCAAATAGATGGAAAACAATGGAAACAGTGACAGACTTTATATTCTTGGGCTCCAAAATCACTGCAGATGGTGACTGCACTCATGAAATTAAAAGATGCTTGCTCCTTGGAAGAAAAGTTATGACCAACCTGGACAGCATATTAAAAAGCAAAGACATTACTTGCAGAAAAAAGTCCATCTAGTCAAGGCTATGATTTTTCCAGTAGTCATGTATGGATGTGAGAGTTGGACTATAAAGAAAGCTGATCACCGAAGAATTGATGCTTTTGAACTGTGGTGTTGGAGAAGACTCTTGAGAGTCCCTTGGACTGCAAGGAGATCAAACCAGTCAGTCCTAAAGGAAATCAGTTCTGAACATTCATTGGAAGGACTGTAGCTGAAGCTGAAGCTCCAATATTTTGGCCACCTGATGCGAAGAACTGACTCATTGGAAAAGACCCTGATGCTGGGAAAGATTGAAGGCAGGAGGAGAAGGGGATGACAGAGGATGAGATGGTTGGATGGCATCTCCGACTACATGGACATGAGTTTGAGCAAGCTCCAGGAGTTGGTGATGGACAGGGATGACTTGTGTGCTGCGTTCAATGGGGTCAAAAAGAGTTGGACATGACTGAGAGACTGAAATGAACTGAACTGATCGATCCTTCTTCCCTTCCCAGAGGTAACCACAGCTAGCAATCTTTTGTGTTGTATATTTGCTGCTAAGTCACTTCAGTCGTATCCGACTCTGTGTGACCCCATAGATGGAAGCCCACCAGGCTCCCCCATCCTTGGGATTCTCCAGGCAAGAACACTGGAGTGGGTTGCCATTTCCTTCTCCAATGTGTGAAAGTTGTATATTTAAGTTACACTAATTATTAACAATGCAAAACACTTTATAATACTAACACATACTAGGCACTGCTCTAAGTTTGTTATGAATATACTTTTATGTAATCCTCCTAACCACCCTACAATGTTGGTTTTATTATCATTTGTCCTTAATAAATGAAGAAACTGAATCATTAGCATTTAAACAAAGACTAAGGACAAAGAAAGGGAATGCCAAAGAATGCTCAAACTACCGCACAATTGCACTCATCTCACACGCTAGTAAAGTCATGCTCAAAATTCTCCAAGCCAGGCTTCAGCAATATGTGAACCGTGAACTCCCAGATGTTCAAGCAGGTTTTAGAAAAAGCAGAGGCACCAGAGATCAAATTGCCAACATCCGCTGGATCATGGAGAAAGCAAGAGAGTTCCAGAAAAACATCTATTTCTGCTTCATTGACTATGCCAAAGCCTTTGACTGTGTGTTTCACAATAAACTGTGGAAAAGTTTATTTCTGAAAGAGATGGGTATCCCAGACCACCTGACCTGCCTCTTGAGAAACCTGTATGCAGGTCAGGAAGCAACAGTCAGAACTGTACATGGAACAACAGACTGGTTCCAAATAGGAAAGGGAGTGCGTCAAGGCTGTATACTGTCACCTTGCTTATTTAACTTCTATGCAGAGTACATCATGAGGAACGCTGGGCTGGAAGAAGCACAAGCTGGAATCAAGATTGCTGGGAGAAATATCAATAACCTCAGATATGCAGATGACACTACCCTTATGGCAGAAGGTGAAGAGGAACTCAAAAGCGTCTTGATGAAAGTGAAAGAGGAGAGTGAAAAGGTTGGCTTGAAGCTCAACATTCAAAAAACAAAGATCATGGCATCTGGTCCCAACACTTCATGGGAAATAGATGGAAAAACAGTGGAAACAGTGTCAGACTTTATTTTTTTGGGCTCCAAAATCACTGCAGATGCTGACTGCAGCCATGAAATTAAAAGATGCTTACTCCTTGGAAGGAAAGTTATGATCAACCTTGATAATATATTAAAAAGCAGAGACATTACTTTGCCAACAAAGGTCCGTCTAGTCAAGGCTATGGTTTTTCCCATGGTCATGTATGGATGTGAGAGTTGGACTGTGGAGAAAGCTGATCGCTGAAAAATTGATGCTTTTGAACTGTGGTGTTGGAGAAGACTCTTGAGAGTCCCTTGTACCGCAAGGAGATCCAACCAGTCCATTCTAAGGGAGATCAATTCTGGGTGTTCATTGGAAGGACTGATGCTAAAGCTGAAACTGCAATACTTTGGCCACCTCATGCGACGAGTTGACTCACTGGAAAAGACTCTGATGCTAGGAAAGGTTGGGGGCAGGAGGAGAAGGGGACGACCAAGAATGAGATGGCTGGATGGCATCACCGACTCTGTGGACATGAGTTTGAGTGAACTCCGGGAGTTGGTGATGGACAGGGAGGCCTGGCGTGCTGTGATTCATGGGGTCGCGGAGAGTCAGACACGACTGAGCGACTGAACTGAACTAAACTGAACTGAAGGACAAAGGCTTCCCAGGGGCTCAGTGGTGAAGAATACACTGGCCAATGCAGGAGACACAGGAGACTTGGGTTCCATCCCTGGGTAGGGAGAATGCCCTGAAGGAGGAAATGACAACCCACTTCAGTATTCTTGCCTGGGAAATCCCAAGGAGGAGCATGGTGGGCTACTGTCCAAGGGGTTGCAAACAGTTGGACGTGACTAAGCACACAACACACACACACACAAGGACAAAGGGACATGAGAAGTATATTTCAACACTAAGTAGAGTAGGCTAAAAGGCTGTGAGAAGGTGGCAACTGAGAAAAGACTTGAAGAGGTTATGAATTGAGCTGAGTGCGTAAAATTAGGAAAGAGGGTTCCAGGCAGAGGGAACAGCCAGAGTTCAGGACCCAAGCATACATGTGGTATCTGGGAAAGTCAAGGACAGCAGAGCAGCTGGAGCTGAGCCAGGAGAGTGGTCCCTGCACAGTCCATGAATTGGTCTGCAAAAACCTTAGTGAAGACATTTAGAAACTTCTACAGCAGTTTGACAGGTAAATTTTAGGTCCACTGAGTCAAATAATACATTAGGGCTTGCATTTTTATATCTATTTTTCATATTTTTGAATTTTACTCTTTGGTAATTTTTTTTTTTTCATTTTACAAGTTTTGGCCCATGATGGATTTAAAGTTTCATTTGTTTTTATTGGTTGGTTGATGGGCTTTTTTAATAGATCTTTCACCACAGATAGTCTAGTGATAGTTGAGGATCCTGTTAAGATACAAATTTTTATTCAGAAGGTCTGAAGCAGGGCCTAAGATTCTAATAAGAAATTCTTATTTCTTATTAGAAATTTCTATTTCTAATAAGTTCTCTGGTTTTGCTGATGCTTCCAGTCCAAGGAGTAGCAGATACAGTAATTACTCTAGGGCAGGTTTGAGAATACACAGTAGGAGAGTTAAGGGAGAAGTAGGGAAACTCAGGCAAGAGATGGTGGAGCTTTAGAGTAGCAACCGTGTTGGTGGTAAGAAGATGTCAGATTATAAGTTTCTATCTGAAAAGTAGAGCCCAAAGGATTTCCCGATGCGTATAGGATGTGGAGTGTGAGAAGGGGTTAGAAGACAGGGATAAGGCTTGTGGCATAAACAAAGGAAGGAATTGGGTCATGCAGAGAGGAGGGGCTGACAACAGAGTCTAGGCTGGTAACTTTCATCACAGCCACTTTCTAGAAATGGTCCACAGTGCTGGAAAATACTTAGAAGACAGATTTACCTTTTGGGTCTTTCTCTCTACAAAAACAAACACAATAAGCCATGACATGTACAACTACTGTTTCAATTCCCCCAATCAACAACAGCAGCAGCAACAACAAGGGGCTTGAAAAATCACTAAAATCAAAGATGTAAAGACAAAACAAATGCTGCAATTGAATGAGACATGGTGACCTGTTAACTCAGCTGCTTAATCAGAAAGGCAAGTGGACCAAAGAGTCCTGCCTGAATCATCTGAGTCTCTCAGGTCTCATTAGTTTTCTCTGCGAGGGAGATGGTTAATTAGATTTTACAGTAAAAGATATGAATGAATCAACACTGTATTGAAACTTTATTAATGAATAATGAGGTCTGATTGAATGACATATGTTGTGCCAGGTGTGTTTGTGTGTGTGTGTATGTGTGTGTGTGCATGTGGTTTATGAGTTGCTAGGAAAAATGATGCCTGGAATGTCACACACTATTAACAAAGGTGACCACTGGGGGAAAGGAGCGAGGTTGACAGTCAGAAGAGTTTGGGATAGGAAGGTGGGAATGGCATCCTCTTTCTGAGATTCACCTTTGATTTACTTGAATTGTTCTACAACATACTTCTATAAGTTTCTCGACAAGATAAAGAAGGGAAAATACCTGGCAGTCTCTCTACCTTCCTACCTCAACTTAAGATATATGTAACAAGAACTTCTCAGTAAATCTAACAATTTCCCTACAGGGATTTCCTTGAGCAATACACTGCTGAATAGATTAAACCACTAAAATGCTTGCAAATATATGCAATGTGTCCCTCTTTTCTTCATCTTTATCTCTGCTGCTAAGTCACTTCAGTCGTGTCCGACTCTGTGTGACCCCATAGACGGAAGCCCACCAGGCTCCCCGTCCCTGGGATTCCCCAGGCAAGAACACTGGAGTGGGTTGCCATTTCCTTCTCCAATGTGTGAAAGTAAAAAGTGAAAGTGAAGTCGCTCAGTCGTGTCCGACCCTTAGCGACCCCATGGACTACAGCCTACCAGGCTCCTCCATCCATGGGATTTTCCAGGCAATAGTACTGGAGTGGCTTGCCATTGCCTTCTCCGATCTTTATCTCTATCAGACATCAATTCCCAAAATAATGAATACAAAAAGGCAAAAGGCACTTGAGGTTAAAAGGGTACCAAGATTTCTTCATGCAGCAAAAATACGGAAGTTGAATGCATTTATGAAGAACCATTAAGTCATTCTGTTGTAATATTTTTAGCAAACTCAACCTATACTTTACTGTAATAAATCTTTGTGCTATATCACCAAGTATTCTCTCCAACTATCTAGTTTTTAAAGCTTCTCAATATTCTCTCTCTCTTCTTAGGTACCTCTAAGGAGCATGCCTCACAATTTGCTCCATGGATTCAGGAAAGACCTTTACTTGGCTAAGATCAAAGCACTATGAACTAAGTAGCTTGATTCCCGTAGGTATCTGATTGCAAGCTGCATGTATAATCCTGCACTTTATAAATATAATGATCTTATAATAGACCTGCTGAGTGTAAGTGGGCAGCTTAACGCACATGGCCTATGAGTCTTCATATTAATTAATTTTGCTCCCAAACTGTGTGCAGTGGAAAGAACCAGATGGAGGTTAGAGTCTTAGCTCTATGGCTTACTGGGAGGACTTCAACAGTCACTTAACCTCTTTGGCTGTCAGTTTTCTTATCTATAAAGTGAGGATTAAAATATTTACTTCACAAAGTTGCCTTTGAGGCTTAGTGAATATAAAGAAACTTATGAAATTTCTTACTCAGTGCCAGGCACATAATAAGCCCATGTTAAATGCCATCACTTCGTGGGAAATAGATGGAAAAACAGTGGAAACAGTGTCAGACTTTATTTTTTTTGGCTCCAATATCACTGCAGATGCTGATTGCAGCCATGAAATTAAAAGACGCTTACTCCTTGGAAGGAAAGTTATGACTAACCTTGATAGTATATTAAAAAACAGAGACATTACTTTGCCAACCAAGGTCAGTCTAGTCAAGGCTATGGTTTTTCCCGTGGTCATGTATGGATGTGAGAGTTGGACTGTGAAGAAAGCTGATCACCAAAGAATTGATGCTTTTGAACTGTGGTGTTGGAGAAGACTCTTGAGAGTCCCTTGTACCGCAAGGAGATCCAACCAGTCCATTCTAAAGGAGATCAATCCTGGGTGTTCATTGGAAGGACTTATGCTAAAGCTGAAACTCCAATACTTTGGCCACCTCATGCGACGAGTTGACTCACTGGAAAAGACTGATGCTGGGAAAGGTTGGGGGAGGGAAGAGACGGGGACGACAGAGAATGAGATGGCTCGATGGCATCACCGACTCTGTGGACATGAGTTTGAGTGAACTCTGGGAGTTGGTGATGGACAGGGAGGCCTGGCATGCTGTGATTCATGGGGTCGCGGAGAGTCGGATGCGACTGAGCGACTGAACTGAACTGAATTGAAATGCTTATTAATTTTAAACTGTGATCCAGAAAGGAAATGCCTGTGAGATAACAGATCATACTTTTGAGACTGCAAATAAGACAAACAACTGGCCTTCCATGTAGGAAGAGTAGAGTTGGCAACTACTTTGGTAGAGTGGGATGTGGGAAAGATTTTATGCTGCCTCTTGGCCTCCTTAAGAAACGTCCTCTTTAGTTTGGCTCAATCAATGTGTCCCCTGGTAAAGATGAGTTATTAACTAGGTAACAAGTGAACAGAAGCTAGGTTTTTCTCCATAATGAATCCACTCCACTTGCTGTAGCCCAGTTGAACTAAGAGTTGTGGTAGGCAAAGGGCAGGAAAAGGTCCCTGGCATGGAAGGATGAAGTGGAAAGCAACTGAAAAAGTCCTGGGCAAAGAAGGACATGGTTGAAAGCAACTGAAGCCAGGGGAAGAGAAACAAAAATGGAAATTTGGGCTCATTTATCAGCCCCACGTAGGGACAAGCTGTGTCTATATTGTAACACCTGTAAGTCTGTATGCCGGGAATTCCACATGCAAAGAGGCCTGTTTGAGGTTTGAGACATTCCAGCTCTGGCTCTCAGCCCTGCAACGTCTGATAAACTGCACCTGGCAAAGTATGAGTTCTAGTGAAGGTACAGGCAGGTGCGCTTCAACACTGTCCTAGAAATTTGCACTGAGTTTGCCAAACTTCATCAGTTTGCAAGTTGGAACTGCTTTATCTTGCATAACCTTGATTCAAAAATGATAATTAATAGGCCTGGTTCTGCAGTGAAAAGAGGGGAAAAAAGGTTGAGAGAATAAACTCTGTCTTAAAGGAAGGATTAACTCTTTCCTGGAACTAGCTTTCCTGCCAGGCAGCAGCAGGGAATCATGTAAATAGGATCCAAATAGCATAGCATGAATGCACACTTAACTTTTACCGTATGATTTTTTACCTTAGATTCTCCTTGAGGTAATTTTGATATCATTAAATACCAAAAATCAAGGTAAGGGAAAAATTTACTCATAATCTGTTTATGTAGCCCTAACTAGACACCAAGAATTGAAATAATAACTGCTAGATTTGGAGTATTTATTATCTACTTGGGGATTTGGCATAAATATCAGTGATAACAAAATAAGGATAATGCTGCCTATTAGGGTTGTCATGAAATTTCGATAGATAATGTTTGTAAGAGCTCCTAGTGCATTCCCCAACGGAGTATCAATTTTGCTTATTTTATGGCTAGAGTCAGGACTCATATAATAGCTTAGATAGATCATATGCTTCACTAACAATCAAATGATGTTCAAGTTCAGTGTATTTGCCCAACAACAATGGGCTCTCAAGGTGGCAGAGTGGTAAGAACCTGCCTGCCAATGCAGGAGACACAGAGAAGTGGGTTTGATCCCTGACTCAGGAAGATCCCCTGGAGAAGGAAATGGCAACCCACTCCAATATTCTTGCCTGGAAAATCCTATGGACAGAGGAGCCTGGCAGGCTACAGTCCAGGGTGTTCACAAAAAGTAGGATGCAACTGAACATAAACACACACCAACAGCAATATATAAATATTTTGGAAGAGCTGATGAGGAAAAAGGAATGGGACTATCTGCTCTTAGTAGATAGAAAATGTGTGTCACAGGTCAATGCAAACTTCCATACCTACAAAGTATACTACAACTTCACTTAGAATACTTGCCATTAGTTAATAGGTAGAGAGATGACTCCCAATTCATGTAACAAGACACATATTTGTTTCACTTGTAGAACACAGAACAAAGTACAGTCAAAATAAACACATTAGATGTCTGCTTTCAGCCAAAATGAAATAACAAGGACTGGCTTTATATGCCAGCCTAAAACAAACAAGAAACAAAATATATAAACAATGGTTTTCAGACACTGGACCTCAGGATGCACAATGTGATTACCTCTGTGAAGGGGGAAATAAAAGAAGTAGCCCTATAAACACCCTAACGTACTGCCTGAAAAGAGATTCCAGGCTGCAGTGGAGGCAGAGGAGACCCAAATAGTCACCCTTAGTTGAGAGGACAACATTGGCAGTCCAGAGAGACCAAGACACTGTAATTCACAAAGAAGAGTACTAGAACAGAAAAAGTTACAGAGACCTAGCTCCAGACATCTGCAGAGGGCCCCTCTTAAGTCTTGAACAATGATACTGATCAGTGCATGCATATAAGGAAAATACCTATGGCCAGGGAGAGAAGCACCCAGAAGGAGAAGGAGGGAAATCACTGAAGTACACCCAGGGATGGGACTTGTTTTCATTCCAGTTTATATTCCCACCAGTCAGAATAAGAAAATTTTGTAATCTATGGTAAAGAACTCATATGGGTTTTGTCTCAGTTGTTGCACAAAATTAGATAAAAGGCTACCTCAGTCTTAAAGATTAAAAGCAAGAATCAGTGCCTTGGAAGGATTAAATGCTTCTCAACAATTTATCTGTGTCCCAGAATGAAATTCAAGGTTGTTTGTAGGAATACTAGCGAGTGAGATGAGTGCAATTGTGCGGTAGTTTGAGCATTCTTTGGCATTCCCTTTCTTTGGGATTGGAATGAAGACTGACCTTTTCCAGTGCTGTGGCCACTGCTGAGTTTTCCAAATTTGCTGGCATATTGAGTGCAGCACTTTCACAGCATCATCTTTCAGGATTTGAAATAGCTCAACTGGAATTCCATCACCTCCACTAGCTTTGTTCGTAGTGATGCTTTCTAAGGCCCACTTGACTTCACATTCCAAGATGTCTGGCTCTAGGTCAGTGATCACATTATCGTGACTATCCTGGTCGTGAAGATCTTTTTTGTACAGTTCTTCTGTGTATCCTTGCCACCTCTTCTTAATATCTTCTGCTTCTGTTAGGTCCCTACCATTTCTGTCCTTTATCGAGCCCATCTTTACATGAAATGTTTCCTTGGAATCTCTAATTTTCTTGAAGAGATCTCTTGTTTTTCCTATTCTGTTGTTTTCCTCTATTTCTTTGCATTGATCACTGAGGAAGTCTTTCTTATCTCTCCTTGCTATTCTTTGGAACTCTGCATTCAGATGCTTATATCTTTCCTTTTCTCCTTTGCTTTTTGCTTCTCTTCTTTTCATAGCTATTTGTAAGGCCTCCTCAGACAGCCATTTTGCTTTTTTGCATTTCTTTTCCATGGGGATGGTCTTGGTCCCTGTCTCCTGTACAGTGTCACAAACCTCCGTCCAGAGTTCATCAGGCACTCTATCTATCAGATCTAGTCCCTTAAATCTATTTCTCACTTCCACTGTATAATCATAAGGGATTTGATTTAGGTCATATCTGAATGGTCTAGTGGTTTTCCCTACTTTCTTCAATTTCAGTCTGAATTTGGCAATAAGGAGTTCATGATCTGAGCCACAGTCAGCTCCTGGTCTTGTTTTGGCTAACTGTATAGAGCTTCTCCATCTTTGGCTTCAAAGAATATAATCAATTTGATTTCAGTGTTGACCATCTCGTGATGTCCATGTGTAGAGTCTTCTCTTGTGTTGTTGGAAGAGGGTGTTTGCTATGACCAGTGCGTTCTCTTGACAAAACTCTATTAGCCTTTGCCCTGCTTCATTCCATGCTCCAAGGCCAAATTTGCCTGTTAATCCTGGTTTTTCTTGACTTCCTACTTTTGCATTCCAGTCCCTTATAATGAAAAGGACCTCTTTTTTGGGTGTTAGTTCTATCCAAGCCAGGCTTCAGCAATATGTGAACCGTGAACTCCCAGATGTTCAAGCAGGTTTTAGAAAAGACAGAGGCACCAGAGATCAAATTGCCAACATCCGCTGGATCATGGAGAAAGCAAAAGAGTTCCAGAAAAACATCTATTTCTGCTTCATTGACTATGCCAAAGCCTTTGACTGTGTGGATCACAATAAACTGTGGAAAATTCTGAAAGAGATGGGAATACCAGACCACCTGACCTGCCTCTTGAGAAACCTGTATGCAGGTCAGGAAGCAACAGTCAGAACTGTACATGGAACAACAGACTGGTTCCAAACAGGAAAAGGAGTACGTCAAGGCTGTATATTGTCACCTTGTTTATTTAACTTCTATGCAGAGTACATCATGAGGAATGCTGGGCTGGAAGAAGCACAAGCTGGAATCAAGATTGCTGGGAGAAATATCAATAATCTCAGATATGCAGATGACACCACCCTTATGGCAGAAAGTGAAGAGGAACTCAAAAGCCTCTTGATGAAAGTGAAAGAGGAGAGTGAAAAGGCTCAACATTCAGAAAACAAAGATCATGGCATCTGGTCCCATCACTTCATGGGAAATAGATGGAAAAACAGTGGAAACAGTGTCAGACTTTATTTTTGGGGGCTCCAAAATCACTGCGGATGCTGATTGCAGCCATGAAATTAAAAGACACTTACTCCTTGGAATGAAAATTATGACCAACCTTGATAGTGTATTAAAAAGCAGAGACATTACTTTGCCAACCAAGGTCCGTCTAGTCAAGGCTATGGTTTTTCCCGTGGTCATGTATGGATGTGAGAGTTGGACTGTGAAGAAAGCTGATCGCCGAAGAATTGATGCTTTTGAACTGTGGTGTTGGAGAAGACTCTTGAGAGTCCCTTGGACTGCAAGGAGATCCAACCAGTCCATTCTAAAGGAGATCAATCCTGGGTGTTTATTGGAAGGACTGATGCTAAAGCTGAAACTGCAATACTCTGGCCACCTCATGCGACGAGTTGACTCACTGGAAAAGACTCTGATGCTGGGAAAGGTTGGGGGCGGGAAGAGAAGGGGACGACCGAGAATTAGATGGCTCGATGAGATCACTGACTCTGTGGACATGAGTTTGAGTGAACTCTGGGAGTTGGTGATGGACAGGGAGGCCTGGCGTGCTGTGATTCATGGGGTCGCAGAGAGTCGGACACGACTGAGCGACTGAAGTGAACTGAACTGAACTGTAGGAATACAGAAAGATCTAGTTCCCAAGTTGAAACACTTACAATGTGTGACGTCCTGGAAAATATTATCAGATATGAATTAGAAGCAAGGAAATAGCACCACAATGAGGAAAAAGACCAGTCAATTGAAAGTATTGAAGGAATAACATAAATGACAGAATTTGTAGTTAAAGTGAAAGTCGCTCAGTCATGTCTGACTCTTTGTGACTCCATGGACTGTATAGTCCGTGAAATTCTCCAGGCCAGAATACTAGAGTGGGCAGCCGTTCCCTTCTCCAGGGGATCTTCAAAACCCAAGGATTGAACCCAGTTCTCCCACATTGCAGGTGGATTCTTTACCAGTTGAGCCACCGGAAAAGTCACCAGGAAAATAGTTAAAGGTCAAATATTTATTATAAGTGCATTCCATATATTCAAGAAGGCAGAGGAAAGTTTGAGATAATGGAAACATGGAAAATATTTTTTAAAACAGATCCAAATTGAACTTCTACAGATAAAAACTGCACAAATTTATTGTTAAAATATCACACATTTAGGTAATAAGGCACAAGTAGTGTGCTGGAGGAACACATTACTATTGCTTTCTGGCTCATTTAAGTGTATATTTTCAGGTTCACTTTTCCATGACTTTCTCAGATCCCTCCTTGTACTGTAGAATGCTTCGAAGAAATCATTTAACTTTTTTTGAGTCTCACTTTCTTCACTTATAAAATGGTGATAACACTGATCAAACAAAACATTGTGAGAGTCAGAAATAATCCAGGTAAGTTGTTGAACAGTAGTCTTAACAAAGATGTGTTTGTTGCTTCCTTTGCTTTTACATTAAAATCATAAGCAAAAATAAAGTAAAACATGGAAACCACAAGGAATCAAAAATTGTCATTTGTGTATTTTGAAAGACGGAAAACTATCTTTACTGTGGCATTTAAAATTTTATTGTAAATCATGATATATTCATGGAAAAGAATACAAAAATAAATGTGTCACTCAATAAATTTTCATAAATTAAACACTAATGTACGTACTATACTGGCCAAAGAAATAAGAAATTGTAGACACCACAGAAGAGTTCCCCTCATGGCCCATACGTCTTGTCTTTATTCTTTCATCTTCCTCAAAAGTAATCACTATCCAACTATCATTATCAGTTAGAATCACTGATTTCTCAAAACGGCAACCCACTCCAGTGTTCTTGCCTGGAGAATCCCAGGGACTGGGGAGCCTGGTGGGCTTCCATCTATGGAGTCGCACAGAGTCGGACACGACTGAAGCTACTTAGCAGTAGCAGCAGCAACATTATAATTTAATTTTGCCTGTATCTGAGTGTTACATAAATGGAATCTTACAATATGTATTCCTTTATAACTGATATTTTTCCATCAACACTGTGTTTAGGAAATGCATGCTTTACTTTGAGAAGTGCATGCCTAAGGCAGTATGGATGTAGAAAAAGGAAAATGAAGCAAGAAAATATATAAGAAATGAAATGAAATATGTTACTATATTTCATCAAGCTACCAAGAAACATAATAGGCTGCTCAGCAGCTGAGTTAACTTTCTGGCATTATACCTTCTGTATAGGAGTTGTAAGAATGAATCACACCTTGAACTGTTCAGTGGAAGAAAGAACAGGGCAGGGGGGAATTTACCTTCTTAGATACTTTCCATTTCTTACTGTTCTAAGTTTTATTCATGAGCAACTAATTCTCCAGCACTAGTAAACTGTATTATCTGACCCTTTGATGGTCACTCAGGAAACCAGATAATGCCTAGGGATGCAATATGTAGAATCTGAAGCTAAGGATTGATGTTTTTAATTAGTTTTAGAAAATTCCCAGACATTACTTCAGTATTGCTTCTACACTATTCTCTATTTCTAGAATTCTAATGATATGCATGTAAGATCGTCTTAGTGTCTCCGTTCCGTTCCATCGCTCAGTCGTGTCCGACTCTTTGCGACCCCGTGGACTGTAGCCTACCAGGCTTCTCCGTCCATGGGATTCTCCAGGCAAGAATACTGGAGTGGGTTACCGTTTCCTTCCCCAGGGGATCTTCCCGACCCAGGGATTGAACCCGGGTCTCCCGCATTGGAGGCAGACGCTTTAACCTCTGAGCCACCAGGGAAGCCCTCTATGTCTTTGCCCATCTCTTCTTTTTCACACATTCTTTTGTTTCTCTGGGTCTCGTTCTAGATATTTTATTCTGGCCTATCCTCCAGTTACTATTTTTTTTCTTCAGCTGAATCTAATCTGCGTTTACTCTCACATGTTGAGTTCTCAATTTTTGAATACATCTTCCAGTTTTATAATTCTTAAAATTCTTAGAATTGTAAGAGTTACTAGGCTCTCCCCAAATTCACAATCTGGTCTTCGATCTCCTTGAAAGGATAAGTTATTTTAATCACTGTCTGACTGCTCGATTATTCGAGGCCATGAGGGTCTCCTCCTGTTGTCTATTTTTTTTCATTGTCTTACCATTTCATGTGATTTGTAGTTTTAACTGAGGGTTGTGTATTGCATACAAAAATTGCAAAAATTCTAGACCTATTAAGATGGCAATATACAGCAGACAGCAACCTATAAGCTGCTTAAAAATAAAACCTGGAGAGAAAATTAGAAAAAAAGAACTCACAAAATCAGTACACTCTTACGAGGAAAACAAAACCATAGGCTCACTGAATGAACAGTTACTCTGGTACATTTTGTTTAATGCATCAGAGTAACATCCCTCCATTCAACTGCTCCATGGTAAAGTCTCTTGAAAGCTCACTTTCTTGTATGCCTTGGGCAGCTCTGTGCCAGCCTGTGCTCTTTTAATGAGACATTCTCCTCCAAATTCAGGTCCCCATAACTAAAATTACAGGGGAATTTACAGCACTATATTCCTTTTCTCATGTGGTGGGAGGGAGAGTTTCTTCATCCCCTTTTAAAAGATGATTTAAACTCTTTCAAGACTTCATGCCTTTTATTGGACAATTTATGGAAAGTTTTGAAGAGGTTAGTGAATTCCATTAAATGAAACTTAAATCCAAAAGAATTCCTTCCCCCTAAAGGAGTTCCATAATATTTATTTGATTCTCACATCAATTAGCCTATGAGTCACTACTTTTAGGAGGCAGTTTGGTTAGATATCTTATTTGGCCTTAATTTAATATCTTAACAGTAGGCTGTTGGGCTCAGTAATTACTACCTCAGTGGGATATACTTCTCCTTTGACTGCTCTAAATCGTTCACAATATGTAGGGTTGAAGGTCTGCATGCTGTTATATCTACTGGTCTTAGATTCTCAGGCTTCATATTACTGAAGGTTTGAATACTTTCCAAGAACACTGTTGTATTTGAGGTCTGAATTACTGAGTAAGAAGGCATTTCAGGGTGATAGTCACGATAGACACAACCTAAATAAAAGAATTCAAGTGACTGGAAAAGCACAAAGGAACTAGATGAGAAAAACCCCAAGTTTGAGAAAGGCTGGAATGTCACCATAATATGGAGAGCAAGTATATGATTCATCCTGATTCTAGGAATGAAGTCATTTCTTATGTGGACTATAGGCTGATGGCATGTATTTCACAGGTGTAGGTAAAATCAAGGAATGCTTAAAATCTGTGACTTGACTGTGTTAAAGCTTGTTTTTCCTAGTATCTTCAGTGCTGAGGATAATGATTAAGGGAACACAGGGTGAGGGGGCAGTGGATAAGAGCTTGTAAAAGGAACTAAACACACAGAAAAAGAGGAGAAAATTTCCCAGTGAAAAACATTAAAATCTTCAAGGAAGTACTGAATACCCTCCACATACCTACATCCTCTCAGGCAGGACATTTCCAACCATGTCACAGAGGAGGGAGAAGTGTAAAAAGGGAGCAGAAACAACCCCCAAATATGTAGCCACTCCCTCAGGTCCTGGGTAACTGATATAACACAGTAACTACCAAACAAACTGCATGCTGCCACATTTCCAACACCTAAAGGATAACATCACACCGTCTTCAGAAATAGAGGAAAAAATTTAAATAACGAAGACAAGAAAGCTGTAACTATATCATTATAATTCCTCTTGCTTTTCTTTGAAGTATTTCCTCCATATATATAATTTATGTAACTGTCAGTGGGGAAAATGCAACAGCGAAAGAACTCATAAACAAATGTTCATAGTGTTATAGATTTATTCATAATATCTCCAAACTGGAAAAATCCTATACTTCAACAGGTAAATGGATAAACATATTATATAGTACATTCACATAATGGAATACTATGTAAGAAAAAAGAGAGGAGGGAAGCATAAACTACAGATTTGTACCATGATATGTATGAATCTTAAAATTGGTACATGGGATGAAATAAGCCAGACACTAAAGAGTGCAAATGAGCTATCATTTATATAAAATTGTAGGAAAGGGGAAAAAACCCACATCTATACTGAGACAAAGAGATCAATGGCTACCTGGGACTAGAGGTTGTGGAGACCAGGGTGGCTATTAACTGCAAAATTATAAATTTGTGGGGAGGCTTATCGAGATGTAATATATATATATATATATAGATTGTGGTGGTGGCTATAAAAGTGTATGTGTGTTGCATGCTAAGTCACTTCAGCTGTGTCCAACTCTGTGCAACCCCACGGATTGTAGCCCACCAGGCTCCTCTGTCCATGGGATTCTCCAGGCAAGAATACTGGAGTGGGTTGCCAAGTTGTCCTTCTACAATAAAAGCGTATACATTTGTTAAAACTCATTGAACTTCACATTTCAAAAAAGTATGAAAGTATATCTCAATAAAGTTGCTTTTATATTCAACTCAGATAAAACAAAAAAACTTGAGTATTCTCTTTAAAATCTATTGACACACCAATAAGAATAGCTAAAAGAAATGCAGATCTAGTGAAAATATTGGTTGTGTAAAGTTACTGGGATGTTGTTTTACACAGATTTTTTAAAAGGTAAGGGAGAAATACCTTCTCCCTGCCAGACTCTACATGGATGAACAGTTCTTCCAAAAGGTAAGGAATAAAAGATTCAGAACTCAAAGGAATAGTTATCAGAGAGACTGCCCTTCATTTTCTACTAAAGATATTATTAAGCAATAATCAGATATTCACTCATTAGTTTCTCAGCCTTCTTCTAAGAAGGCCTCTTCCTCAAACTATTGAAAATACTAGGCAACACTGAACACCAGCCCCACTTCCCATCTTAAAGGGGTGAACCAAACAGGTGTATCCAGTCAGCTCTACAGACATTTATATATGTGTATATATATAACATTCATATATATATATATATATATATATATGTATAACATTCATATATATATATATATATAACATCTCTATAACACATTCATTCCTCTCACAAGGCTATAGCTTCTTTTGTTAGCAAAAGATAATTGCCAGCAATGATATTCAAATGTAAAATTTTTCTTCACCAACTGGGACTTTGGGAGGTAAGTTTCTCCTGTTATCTAATAAAGATACTACCAAGTGGTAAGTATGAAAAAATTATCTCCATCTAGCACAAAATATAAAGACTGCAATAAATCTCATTTTTTCATCACTCCTCTAGTTTAAACTTAAATAATTTACCCGGCAAGAATAGAACAGAGTAGGCCTTGCTGTACTGTGCTATTCCTTGTGGTCAGAGTTAAATAGTACTAATATTAACTGAATGCTTACTATACACCAGTGTTCAACACACTCTATATCCACTAATACCTTTCATATGCACAACCATAAGAAATTCTGTTACAGTCACTATTTTGTACAAGTTGAAAGTGGGATACAAAGAGGTGAAGTAAAATAACTTACCTGAAGCCTTACTATGGCTAATGGAGGGATTCAATATTAGGTAGTCTGTCTTTTGTTTCCACGTTTTCAATCCCCACATGATACACTGCATTGTAATTAGTCAAATGGACAAGGCTCCTATCTGCCATTCAAGGGTGTCTACATTCCTGCCATCTGTCTTTTTTTTCTTTGTTTTTGAAGAATATGTGCTACCCCTAACTCAAAGTGCATGGTGCTCAGAAGCATAGTGATAACACACGAGTCTTCCAGGGCAGAAAGCTCACTGTCAATAAAAATCTCCAGACATAGTTCTGAAGGGGCCATTTTTCTTTTACTGCTATCTAAGAGGTTCCAAAGAAAGACATTCTAGATGATATAGTTATTTCTCTTTCTTTCCTTGTAATCATAAATAAAAAGCTAAAGTGTGCAAATCCAATAGTGTGCTAAGTGTAACACTTTCATACTCTAATTATTATAACATTTATTACTGATTTTAGATGAAGAAATAAGTTTTGGAAGGCAAAAGAAGCTGTTCAGTATCTGCTAAGTGGTAGAGCTCAGGTTTAAAACAATGTCTGTCTGATTCCAAAGCCCACACCTCTAATCACTAATCTGTAAAGGTTCAACAACATAAGGTAATTCACTTCACAGAGAACTGTGATCCTATATGGGGATGACTCGAGAATTATAGGAAGAGGAGAGCACTTTGAATCTGGCACGTATTGCCATTTTTCCTACTTCAAAGAGCAAAAATCTCTGAGGTAATTATGAACTGTCTCTTTCTCTTTTTTTTTAACAAATCCTAGATGACTCGGTTATTTAGAAAATGCTAGGTTTAGGAACCTATTCCAGAACTTTCCCTACCTGAAAAGCAAGTACAAACAAATACCTGAAAAATATACTTGAGAATATTTAGCCAAAGGATTTTTAGGCAGAAAGATGATGTATCTTTCTGCCCTTATATGCTCTCCACTGTCACAAGAATACTAGAATATTTTTTATAAATATTAAATGAAAAAAGAATATAATTTTATTTGGCTCTAAATACTGACCAAGAAGGCTTTTGTTGCCAGATTGCTTTATTTCCCTCATGATGTCTGATATATATCAAGAAAAATGCTATTTTACTTTAAAGAGTATTACATATTTAAATAATAGAATTAAGTGAACAAATATTTATTATGAACACATCCTAATGACTTGTGTATTTAAAAGAAAAATATTTTATCAATGGATATGAATGTAAAATATGGAGCATTTGATCCTAGAAAAGTTTGGCTTTGAGATAACTAAGATAGTTCATATCTTCAAAAATCTTTACATAGCCTTCATGACATGGCAAAGTTTTTTTATCTTCCATTTCTGACAATCTGTGATAAAATCATTCAAACTTTGAATCAATAACTATTTCACAGAGGAAAAAAAAAATCAAATGAACAATCTAAAAAAGCAACTTAGAACACCAATGGGCACATGCAACAAAGTCTCAAAAAATTCCTGCCCTTTCCAGTAAAAAGACCAAGAAATGACTAGCAATACAGAAAACGTTTATGCAATAATTACCTTACTCAAACTAAAGACTACAAGAAAACCTAATCCCAACCCCAACCCACCAACACAGGATAACTGGGGAGCCTAGATTTTCACCTCATGTGGCTGGCTATAACTAGGAGTGTCTAGGAGTGACCGTTCTGAGAAGGCCAAGTGGTAAGCAGGGCCCTTCATTCCCATCACCTGGTAACAAGTTCCCTTCCACTTGTGGTGTCAGTAGAAACCAAGTGAAGTAGAAGACCTGGACTCCGCCAACACCGATCAGTAATAAGGGACACTTCTCAACGGGCTGGTGTCAAAGGAGGCCTAGTAGAAAATCAGGAATTCTACTACCACTAATCGCAATGAGGCCAACCTCTCTCTGGTGTCACCCACTGCTCTATGGTGTCAGTGTCAATGGAGACAAACAGTAAGCAGTAATAAAATATCTTTGCCCTCCCCAGCCAGCGCGATATCATGAAAACCTAGTATAGAGTCAGAACTTCCAACTCTGTCCTACAGTAATGAAGAATCCTTCCCCTGCCAGACTGTCAAAAGAGGTTAGATGGGGAATTGGAATTCCACTCCCACTTGACAGTAATGAGGTGGCACCCCTCTTTCCTCACCAGCCCAGGGTTAAATGAAGTCAGCTAAAACACACATTTAACTAAGATCCAGAGTCTCACAACATAATACTCAAAACAAACAGGTATACTTAAAAATCATTTGGCATAATCAGAACCAGAAAAACTCAATTTGAATGAGAAATGGCAATCAACAGACACCAATACCAAGATGACATGGATGCTGGAATTATCTCGCTAGGATTGTAAAGCAGCCATCATAAATATGCTTCAATAAGTAATTACAAACATGCTTGAAACAAACGAAAAAATATAATACCTTGGCAAAGAAATAGAAGACATTAAGAAGAATCAGTAACTAAACTAAAAAAAGCACTATATGAGCTCAATAGCAGAATGGAAATGACAAAGAAAAGAATCAGTGAGCTTGAAAATAAAGCAATAGAAGTTCCCCAATCTGAACAACACAGAGAAATGGACTGAAACAACAAGGAGGAGGACGACAGTAGTAGATGCCAGGGATTAGGAATGTGTGGGAGGTAGGGGTGTGACTATAAAGAGGTAACACGAGGAAGATCTTAGAAGTGATAGGATACTTCTGTATCTTTATTGCATTGGTGGTTCCATGGATCTACATGTGTGATAAGATGTCACAGAACTACACACACGCCAGTATCAATTTACTAAATTTAATACTTTTCATTAGATACTGTTATTATTTATTTTTTCAGTAAAAAAATTTCACAAATGTAGTGGCCTTAAACAATGAAATTTATTATCACACAGTTCTGGGTCACAAGTCTGGGCACAGTGTGGCTCAGTTGATTTTTTACTCCTGACTTCATGGAGCCTAAAGGAGATCAATCCTGGGTGCTCATTGGAAAGACTGATGCTAAAACTGAAACTGCAATACTTTGGCCACCTCATGCGACGAGGAAAAGACTGGAAAAAGATTCTGATGCTAGGAAAGATTGGGGGCGGGAGGAGAAGGGGACGACAGAGAATGAGATGGCTGGATGGCATCACCGACTCTGTGGACATGAGTTTGAGTGAACTCCGGGAGTTGGTGATGGACAGGGAGGCCTGGCGTGCTGTGATTCATGGGGTCGCGGAGAGTCGGACACGACTGAGCGACTGAACTGAACTGAACTGAACTGAAACCATGGTGCTGGCAGGTTGCATTCCTTCGAGAGGTCTTGGGTTAACTCCACTTTCAAGCTCATTCAGGTTATTGACAGAATTCAGTTCCTTGTGGTTGTAAGATGAAAACCTTTGCTTCCCTACTGGGTATTGGCAGGGGTCATTACTAATTTCCAGAGGTTACCTGTATTTCTTGGCTCATGGACTCCTTTCTTCATTGTCAATGCCAGCAGTTGCAGGTCAAGTACTTCTCACTCTCCAAATCTCTCTGACCTTTCTCTCTGCTTTCATTTATCCTCTGCTTTCTTCTTTCCACCACATCTGACTTCAATTGGAGAAATTTTCTCTGCGTTCAAGGGCTCAAGTGATTAGATTATGTCAAACTGGACAATCCAGGAAAAATGTCCCTATTTTAAGATCCATAAACTTATGGCATTGGCATATTTCCTTCACAGCAGTACCTGGGTTAGTGTTCAAATAATCAGAAGATGGGAATCTTGAGGAGACATTGCTAAAATTCTGCTTATCACAATTATGCAAAATATAACCACAGGAGGAAACTGGATAAATGTTATATGGAATCTCTATACTATTTTGGCAACTTCTGTGAATTTATTAATTATTTCAAAATGAAAAGTTTTTAAAATGCATAGAAGAGAAGTAAAAGCAAAAGAAATATATTTTCTATCAAAAAATATTTTCCACCACCAGAGGACCTACAGTAAAAGAGATACTAGGGAAGGTCCTTAAAGTAGGAAAATTTTTATCTCAGTTGGAGATATGGAATTGCAGGAAACAAAGACACTGAAAAGGGTAAATATGTGAGGAAAATCTAAGTTAATATTAATTTTATAATACAGTAAAAATGACAGACTAGGTTTAAAATATATATAGAATTGAAATGCACATCAAGAATAGCAAGCATAAAGAGAAGGAAGGACTTAAATGGAGTTAAAGTGTTTTAATATATTTACATTGTTAGGAAGTTTAAAATGATTAAACTGCAGATGATACTAGAAAAGTTAAGGATGTATATTATAGTCTCTAGTGTAACCACTAAATGGATGATGAAAGATTATGTTAACAAGCTGACAGAGACAAAGAAGTGGGAAAATAAAAGATTCTGTCACATTCACCCAAAAGGTAACTAGAAAGGAGAAACCAGCAATGAATATTAGGTGAGACAAAGAGAAGATTCAAATATATCAACAAATACATTAAATGTAAGCAGACCACATCTTATAATTAAAAGGCAAAGACTGTAAGAACAGATAACAAAAAACTACATGCTGCTTAGAAGAAGCACATTAATGTAAGGAGACAAGTTGAAAGTAAAGGATGGAAATAAAAAAAAAACACCACATATAAAGCTACTCCTCCATAAAAAAGACACCCTAATATAGCTATGTTAAAATCACAAAAAAAGAGGCTAAAGAAAACTGACAGAGATATTTTATGTGTTGAAAGTGCCAGTCTTCCCAAAAGATATAATTCTTAACATGTATGCACTAATAGCATAACAAAATATGTTAAGTAAAAACTGGCAGAATTAATAAAATATGGCAAATTCACAAGTGTGGTTAGAGATTTTATTAAGCATTTCTCAGTAACTGTTAAAATAGATTAAAATAAATCAGGAAGGATATAAAATATTTGAATTACCACAATTAATAAACTTTATCTAATCACATATGTATAACAACATTTAAGAACATTCATTTTAATGCCCACAGAACATTTTTAAAAATTGTACATACAACCATGCAGCTAGTCTTAAACTGCAAAAGACTGAAATCATACAGACAATGCTCTCTTATTACAGTGGAATTAAGACTGAAATCTATAACAACATTAAAAATTAACTAGAAGATGGTTAAATGTTTGGAAACTAAGTAATACATTTGTAAAGAACCCATGGGACAAAAAAAGAAATTCCAATGAAAATTAGAAAATGTTTGGAAGTGAAAAAAATAACTGAAATATGGTATATCAAAATTGTGCTTGAAGGAAATATGGTATATCAAAATTGTGCTTGAAGGACAATTTATAGCTTTATTTGTATATATTAGGGGAAAATGTTGGGCTAAAAATCCAATAACATTTCTGGAGAAGTTAGAAATAGAAGAGTAAATGTTATCCTGCCCTTTTTTTATTTGCAAATGTTTTAAATCCTTGAGTTTTCAAGCTGGAGCTTTCTAAATCCATATACTCTTTGAAGAGACATCGTTATTGTTGGATTTAAAATGATAGATGCCTCTAGGAGGAATTCACCATTAGTCAGTTTAGAGGGTTTAATCAAAACCCCTAATTTATATTTGAAATTGTTGCTGCCATACTGTGAACCTGTTAACAGCATCTATATCTTAAAGGAGATTTCATGTGACTGTATTTTTTTAGTTTGGAATGCTATTGTAAGTATTAATACATGTTTTAAAAGCTCTTATAAATCTGCAGATGAAAAGAGCAATATAAATGCAAAAGCTTGGTTTTTCAAACCATTTACAATGTTCAGAATAAAAGAAAGAAGAGAAAAATTGAAATGTGAACTGAACCACAAAATTGGATTGTTTACTTTCCTATCTTCATTTTTAAAACAAGCAAGGCTCAGAGGAATAAAAGATAAGGGTAGCTATAGAATTGGTTTTCCAACTCATGAATAGTAGTTCTAAAAATAAGCTAACTGGCTGAAGAAAGCCAACTGGCTAACTGGCTAAAGCCAATAAGCTAACTGGCTCTTAAATAAAACAAGTAACTAGTATTTTTCAAATTGAGAATAAGAAAGTAGGTATCAAACTCGACTAAACTTTTGAGTGGATTTCTTATTATTCATTCACCAACTCATTCATTCAACCACACATAAATCCAAGAGATACTTGTTAAATCTGGCAGACACTGTGATAGTGCAAGAGACACAATGGTTAGCAGAGACATGCTTTCTTTTCTCTTGGTTAGGAGAGAACGACATTAAAACAGTCAAGTAAATAAATAAATACAGGCTGAGACTCTCTCCTATGACAGAGAGGCACAGGGTGTTTTGTGAGATTAATAGGACATTTAGTGTAGGGGGTATGAGAAAGCTTGCGCTAGAAGGTCTTATGTGAGCATCAGTTTGTAAGATAGAGATTGGTTAAGTCAAAGAGAGAAGTGAAGGGCAAGAGCCTTCTGGGCAGAAGAAATAACACAAACACAGTCTTCTGGTTGGTGTAAGGAACTGAATCAAGGCCAGTGTGGCCAAACAAAGAACATGAGGGGAGAGTATGAAAGGGGGAAGCTGGAGAGAGTGAAGAAAGTGGGATGGAGGTGTGGAGGTCAGCAGAAACTTGATTCCTGGAGCCTCAAAGGCCATCTTAAAGGTTTTTTCTATCTCCTAATAGCAAAGCAAAACTGGGAATGGTTTTGACTTTCTTCAGATCAGCCAGGGCTTTAGCTTCCAAGGGGAGGAATGTCCTCCAAACATTGTTCCAAGCTCCAACCTACCATCTTCTCACGTAAATGATGCAGAGGATCCCCAGTGATCTCCTGGAACAGGGGAAGTGACACCTGTTAAAAAATACTGGACTAAACATATCATTTCCTTGCTAAACCTGGTCACTTCCCTTTTCCAAATCTACTTTTAATGAGTCCTGCTTCTGCCAAAGCAATATATGTACTGTCGCCTATACAAATCTTGCCTACTTTCTTCCACTTTTGGTCATGTTGCTCTTTGCTTCATGAATGCCATATGCAGCTTTCACCTAAACTGCAACCATCTTACACAACAAGCTCGAAGTTGCATCTCCCTTTTCTTTAGGACATTCCCACCCACAGACAGGTCCTTCTGGCCTGCATTGCACACTCACTGAGCAAACCCCATAAGCAAAGAAAGTTCTCAGGAAATTTGCAGAGCTGGAAGTGAGAAGCCACCAATGTGTGTTGGAAAACTATGTTCCTGTAGGATGTGGTAGGAGCACTTTCAGCAGCTGCCACAACCATTTCATGCCTTTGCTATTGCACATAGTTCTACTTGTAGTTCCTTTCTTCCAATGTTTATATTTTAAAAAGCTTACCCAGAGATTTTGCCTCTCCACAAGGACTTTCCTAAGTGCACCAACATAATGTGGTCTTTTCAGGCTGGAAGTTTCTGTGGTTCTTATTGTGCATCATATTACAGTCTGCCTTGGATTATATTTATTTATATGTTGATTTCAGTGATTGACTCTTGAAATTTGTGACCCCCATGTTTCTTGTTTTCTTTCCTGAAGGGCCTAACATAATACTTTGCCCATAGTAAGTGCTCAATAAACACTGGTTCGATTAAATCGTGTTCCACATTGGAAATGACTAAGCACAAAATGTACTTATGTTCTCCACCATGCAAGTGTTATAGTCAGCCTCTTGGGAAATGTTTGCTGGAACATCTCTTCTCCTTCTTTAATGAATTTTGATCTTACATCACATTTAAATACCTTGGAGCTACAAAAGACAAATATATCCTCATGTAATTTAAATGACAATCAGCGGGCTATTTTTTCCTTATTAATATACAGAATGTTGGTGGTTACAGCAGGTAACTGATGAGACTAATGTCAATGTCCTGATAATTGTCTGCCTGATTGCTCCCAGTCTGGGAGGCTGCATAATCACAGAAACAACAAGTGATTTGATCAGGACCAGAATAGTTCATCGATTGTCCTCAAGTGAGCTGGGTGTTGGCATTGGATGAGCTAACTGTGATATCTCAGGGGAGCCCCTCAGGAAGAAATCAATATTAAGATTTCAAAATATTATAGAGAAGAACTACAGGAAGCTTCTATGAGATGCAATCCGAGGAATACTTGGTGTCATGAAAGGAGTTTTGATATGATTAGTCAACACATCAGACTCTATTAATTGGGACTCCAGCCAAAGGCATTTAAAAAGGTTGACTCAGATGACTCAGCCATTTGATTACTTTGGCTTCAATGCTTCTCAACAGTTTTCTAAACTGTCTGAGCTATATATTAACCAATTGTTAACAAAAATATTCTCCAAACAAAATCATTGTTTTTCCAATGGAATCATTGTTCATTCCATTCTCCAATGGAAATCATTGTTTCCATTACACGATAGGGAAATATGCAGGTGACAAAGCCTTAGTAGTGATTAAAGGACATATTACTTTTGACAATGACTTTTAATACATAAAAATGCTGCATGTATGTTGAAACTTTATCCTTCACTTGACAGCACTTTTAGATAAGCAACATTCACACAATTAGGTAACCTACCTTGTGGGTTGAATACTCCCAAACGTTGGCATACATGCTTTCCTTGCTCTGAGCCATTGCCATTCCTGTTTGGTTCTTTGGAGTCAATTTTACTCTTAATTTAAAACCTTTCAGTAGCCAGGTTTCCCCCCTTCCTTATACATTATGCTCACTGATTTATGACATCTGGAGAAGAAGCAGAGGAGTTCAAGGAAAGCAAAAGGGTACAGCAAAGTTCATACCTAACTGGTACTGCTGTGTTGATTTGGCACAAGAGTTTTCTGAACTTGGTAAGTGCTGAAAACTAATTTGTCCTCTATGAAGCACCTTTATGAGTTCTTTGTCCCCAATCTCTGAGGATCTCCAACATGCTATTCCTTCCCTAAAGATTAACACATTTCTACCTTTTTCAGACTTTAAGAATACAGCAATACCATTAGCTTCTCTCAGCCAAAGTCCATTTGTTCCTCTAGATGACCTTCTGAGTTAAGACTTCTTTTGCAAAAAGACCAGGGAAAACTTACACATTCTCCCAAATAAGTCTGTAAGTACAATTATTTTCCAAAGGGTAGACACAGAAGCCAGCTTCTCATTTTACATATTTCTCACAGAAAGCAGAGCCCAGTCCACAGTGTCTCCACCAAAATACATTAAGCTTCTCTAATGATTTCCTTTGACCAAGGGCTTGCAATTGTCCGTTACCCACTGAGCTATGGATTGACAAGTCTTTGGTCAGGCTTCTCTCTTCCCTATATGTCCCGAAATTCTGGCTTAGTTTGAGCGAGCACTTAAGTACATAAGTACATGAGCTTTAACAGATCATTCTGAGAATCAGCTGATTATTTAGAGAAATATTTCCTGTTAAACTTCCCGATCATGCTTTCTTCTCACCCCTACCAGTTACCCTGCTCCCCACAGAGTTCCTGCAAGTCCTGTTTTGTTGTTGTTTAGTTGCTAAATCATGTCTGACTCATTGTGACTCCATGGACTGAGGGTTCCCTGCCCTTCACTATCTCCTGGAGTTTGCTCAAGCTCACGTCCATTAACTTTGGGGATGCCATCCAACCACCTCATTCTCTCTTAACTCCTTCTCCTCCTGCCCTCAATCTTTCCCAGCATCAGAGTCTTTTCCAATGAGTTGGCTCTTCCCATCAGGTGGCCAAAGTATTGGAGCTTCAACTTTAGCATCAGTCTGTCCAATGAAAGGTTGAATATTGATTGATTGGTTTGATTTTCTTGCATCCAAGGGACTCTCAAGAGTCTTCTCCAGCACCACAGTTCAAAAGCATCAATTCTTTGGTGCTCAGCCTTCTCTATGGTCCAACTCTCATATCTGTACATGACTACTGGAAAAAACACAGCTTTGACTACAAGGACCTTTGTCAGCAAAGCAATGTCTCTGCTTTTTAGTACACTGTCTAGGTTTCTCATAGCTTTTCTTCCAAGGAGCAAGCATCTTTTAATTTCATGGCTGCAGTCAATGTCTGCAGTGATTTTGGAGCCCAAGAAAAGAAAATCTGTCACTGTTCCCACTTTTTCCCCCATCTATTTGCCATGAAGTGATGGGGCTGGTGTTGAGTTTTAAGTCAGCGCTTTCATTCTCCTCTTTCAGCTTCATCAAGAGGCTCTTCAGATCCTCTTCACTCTCTGCCAATAGGGTGGTTTCATCTGTATATCTGAGATTTTTTTTTTTCTGTTACTGTTGTGGTACCTGGCACCATTTTTTAAATTACGTTTCTCAATCATCATCTGGAAAGAAAACATTCTAGAATAATGTCATTAAAAACAGATCTGATAAAGCAGTCACTACTACATATCATAAAGCAGGTACAAGATATTTTGTATTCACAGAGGTATGATACAGTACTGTCCTACATCTATAATACTAGAGGATATAATTAAAAAGGCATTATTTGAGACTTGATTCTACTTTTCCAGCAGAGGGCCCAAAGGATGGTTATGACACAGCTCTGGTACAAAAATGCACCTTTTTAGTTCACATATGATAATATACATGTTTCGGTGCCATTCTCCCAAATCATGCCACCCTTGCCCTCTTCCACAGAGTCCAAAAGACTATTCTATACAACTGTGTCTCTTTTGCTGTCTCATATACAGGGTTATCATTACCATCTTTCTAAATTCCATATATATGAGTTAGTATACTGTATTGGTGTTTTTCTTTCTGGCTTACTTCACTCTGTATAATAGGCTCCAGTTTCATCCACCTCATTAGAACTGATTCAAATGCATTCTTTTTAATGGCTGAGTAATACTCCATTGTGTATATGTACCAAAGCTTTCTTGTCCATTTGTCTACAGATGGACATCTAGGTTGCTTCCATGTCCTGGCTATTATAAACAGTGCTGCAATGAACATTGGAGTACATGTGTCTCTTTCAATTCTGGTTTCCTCGCTGTGTATGCCCAAGAGTGGGATTGCCGGATCATATGACAGTTCTACTTCCAGTTTTTTAAGGAATCTCCACACTGTTCTCCATAGTGGCTGTACTTTTTTGCATTCCCACCAACAGTGTAAGAGGGTTCCCTTCTCTCCACACCCTCTCCAGCATTTATTGCTTGTAGACTTTTGGATAGCAGTCATTCTGACTGGCGTGAAATGGTACCTCATTGTGGTTTTGATTTGCATTTCTCTGATTATGAGTGATGTTGAGCATCTTTTCATGTGTTTGTTAGCCATCTGTATGTCTTCTTTGGAAAAATGTCTGTTTAGTTCTTTGGCCCATTTTTTGATTGGGTCATTTATTTTTTTGGAATTGAGCTGCAGGAGCTGCTTGTATATTTTGGAGATTAATTCTTTGTCAGTTGTTTCATTTGCTAATATTTTCTCCCATTCTGAAGGCTGTCTTTTCACCTTGCTTATAGTTTCCTTTGCTGTGCAGAAGCTTTTAATTTTAATTAGGTCCCATTTGTTTATTTTTGCTTTTATTTCCAATATTCTGGGAGGTGGATCATGGAGGATCCTGCTGTGATTTATGTCAGAGAGTGTTTTGCCTACGTTCTCCTCTAGGAGTTTTATAGTTTCTGGTCTTACATTTAGATCTTTATTCCATCTTGAGTTTATTTTTGTGTATGGTGTTAGGAAGTGTTCTAGTTTCATTCTTTTACAAGTGGCTGACCAGTTTTCCCAGCACCACGTGCTAAAGATACTGTCTTTTCTCCATTTTATATTCTTGCCTCCTTTGTCAAAGATAAGTTGTCCATAAGCCACAGTCATCAAGACAGTATGGTACTGGCATAAAGACAGAAATATAGATCAATGGAACTAAATAGAAAGCCCAGAGATAAATCCACGCACTTATCTGAGATTATTGATATTTCTCCCTGTAATCTTGATTCCAGCTTGTGATTCATCCAGACCAGCATTTCACATGATGTACTCTGCACATAAATTAAGTAAGCATGATGACAATATACAGTCTTAAAGTACTCCTTTCCCAATTTTGAACCAGTCAATTGTTCCATGTCCAGTTCTAACTGTTGCTTCTTGATCTGCATACAGGTTTCTCAGGAGACAGGTAAGGTGGTCTGGTATTCCCATCTCTTTAAGAATTTTCCAGTTTGTTGTGATCCATACAGTTAAAGGTTTTTGAGTAGTCAATGAAACAGAAGTAGTTTTGTTTTGTTTTTTTCCTTTCTGGAATTACCTTGCTTTCTCAATGATCCAGCAGATCATTGAGATTCTGGCAGTTTGATCTTTGGTTCCTCTGCCTTTTCGAAATCCAGATTGTACATTTGGAAGTTCTCAGTTCACTTACTGAAGTTTGCTCAAACTCATGTCCATTTAGTCAGTGATGCCATCCAACCATCTCATTCTCTGTCACCCTCTTATCCTCCTGCCCTCAATCTTTCCCAACATCAGGGTCTTTCCCAATGAATCAGCTCTTCACATCAGGTGGCCAAAGTATGCCCACTTCAGCTTCAGCATCAGTTCTTCCAATATATGTTCAGGGTTGATTTCCTCTATGATTGACCTGTTTGATCTCCTTGCAGTTCAAGGGACTCTCAAGAGTCTTCTCCAGCACCACAGTTCAAAAGCTTCAATTCTTTGGTGCTCAGCCTTCTTTATGGTCCAACTCTCACATCCATACATGACTGCTGGAAAAACCAAAGCACCACCTGGGAAGCCCAATATGTAGGGTACATCACTTCTTTTAAAGGAAGGACTTGATATGTATTTTTGGCTTAGTACATTGAAAACAAATTATGATTTTACAACTGTGAGTTTTCCAGTTATAGGGCAGTGCACAGGGCAAACATTGAAAGTAAAAAACTATCTGAGAAAATAAAGTGTGATTTTTTTTTCAGTTAAGTCTTTGAAAAGTACTAAGCATATGAATGCAAATTTCCCCATCATGTCTGATAGCACAGATTATTATATTCAGGAGAACATTTTTAGCTAAGTAATGTATACCCATTTTGTAATGTCCTTTTCAAAACTAAAATATCCCACCTAGTTAGGCAAAGGGCAGGTTATACAGAGCCCTAAACTCCAGGGTGAGAAGTCTGCATTTTATTCCCAGAGAGATGGAAGGTTTTGGATGATTTCCAACAGGGAATCCTCATAATTTACACTTTTAAAAGCTCCCTCTTGGCTGTTAGAGTGGAGAAAGAATGCTAGAAGGACAAGAGTAGCAGTTAGGAATACAGTCTAGATAAAAGATGATGGCTATTTGGACACAGTGCAGCTACCAAGCAACTCAGAATGAATCTTTCAGGGGCCAAGGCTGAAGAAACTGTCAAGTCATACAAAGGCCACACTGAAGTAGGGTGCATGTTTTTTGTTTTCTCTCACCTTTTTTGCTTTCACAGGGCACATATTCACACATCTTCACCACATATTACCCACAACTCCTGCCCTGGCTGTGTTGTCACCTTAGACTTGTAAGCCAGTCACCTTAGACTTCTTTCTCTCTTCAACAATTTTAATCTTGGCAACTGAGAAGACATAAACTTTGGGTATCAAGTATGCAAAAACTTTAAGTATAAAACACCAATCACCCTTTTAACTTCAGAGAAATTAGGCTAAACACACTATCACTTAGTGGTCATTGCACTGTAAATATGACACAAACCTTAGCAATGATCCAATGTTTATTTAATTTTTTTACCTATCTTGCTGTTTCTAATTTCTTTTTCAGTCCCTACGAGGTCATCTATGCCTGCGCCTGTGTCTGCGATGAGTATATTTAACCTTAAAGCCAAGACAAAATATACTGGAAAAGAGGCAGAAGACACAGGCTTATTTTCGTTTTTCTGCTTTATTAAAAAAATAAATAAAACTGCTTCTCCTAAGAATTAGGTACCACATTTTTGAGACTCCAGCTGAGGTAAATTGGTTGAATAGTTCATTAATTTTGGCACTGTTACATGAAATGAAAGCAGCTTTGGAAAGTGCACCTTTGTCTGGGTTCATTAGTAAATGAGAACATTGGGACTTTAGCGCATTTTTTTGCTTCAGCAATTCCTGTAATTATTTTTTTAGGTTCATGTTCCATATAAACTGTGTTACAAAGATACTTTTAATATCCATTTTGTGACACAGGAAAATTAGTAATGTTCAAGATACATCGGGACACGGGGGAAAGTATAGGGGCTGTGTTGCTTAAAGAAAAGAAAGAATCTAAAGAGAAAGGGATTGAGGAAAAAAGATGAGGCTGTCAAAACAAGAAAGGACACAGTGAAGACAGAACAGCGCCAAAAGGAGGCACCCTTAAGGGCCTGTTCCATTTTGACATCTGACTCCCTGGATCCAAACCTCATTTTTATCATCTTAATTGTTTATATTGTTAGTGACATCCTTGAATTCTGTAACTTCTGCATGCCTCGTAAGGAATCTCTCCAATTATTGGAGTTTTTCACAGATCTTTAAAAGTATCTGGCAGCAAGATTATGTTACATGACAGCAAACAAATGCTTAGTCATGCAATGATGAGTACAGATGCTGGGTGCTGCCTGAATCAGTGAAGAGTACATTTTTTCCCCCTGCCTTTTGGTTTCAACCAATTTATTAGAATAAAATTTTCATCGGATGCCCAGATTAACATGTATACTGCCTCTTTTATTTGGCTGTAAAAAAAAAAAAAATTAGAGAATCCCTTCTGCTCACATCCCCATATTGTAATATCTGCTGCTCCAGGTTAAACTGTAGGGTGATAGGTAATCTACCTGGATGAGGGTAAGAGTCATTCTTGTGAGCAGTGTAGTGATGACTGTGCAAAATTACGAGAAGGTCAAGAATAAACCTGGAAAGCACCCAAAGAAGATAGAGTTTTATAAAACTATATAAGGTCATTGAGTCAAAAGTAGTTTCCTTGTTCCAGGACTATCTGGCTAGTTTGGGAATTAAGGTTTAGAGAGTAACAACATCTGTATCAGATAATTTACAAAACCGTTTTATCCATTCTTTGCTACCATGTTATAAAGTAAGTATCAAAAGCCCTATTTTACAGATTGGAAAATGGTTCAGAGGAGTAAAATAACCAGCTTTGAGTGAACTCTGGGAGTTGGTGATGGACAGGGAGGCCTGGTGTGCTGTGATCATGGGGTCGCAGAGAGTTGGACACAACTGAGCGACTGAACTGAACTGAACTGAACTGAAGGGGTTGCTGCATGCTGGTGTATTTATAAAATTAAATACTCAAGATAAGTTTGAGTGTAAGATTATCCCTGTACCCATATTTCTATTTGAATGTGATCAGCAAAGTGATTCCTGGTCTTAAGCACAGGCTGCAGAGAACCAGAACATATGTTTTTTTAGGTAGTATTACTCATGCTGGTGGAATGTAACACAGAGAAAATGACATCACAGATGTTCCTGTGTGTCACACACACTGGCTATTTAAGTGTTTGTAACAGAATCCTACTCCAATAGGATTTTAGATGCACAAGGCAAAAGAAATCTAATCTTGCCTGGGCCCCAGAACTCCCTGGCAGCTCAGGATGCAGGGGTTCTCCCCTAGGATCCTGGTGATGAACACTGTGCCCTGTCCCAGGATCCTTGAGGATCCTGAAGCAAAGGTTGCTCTTGATTCCAAGAGTCTCCATATCCTACATCTGACCACCCTGGATGGTAAAATATGCTCTCTCACCAATCAATGTATCAACCAATCTCATACATATACACACACACACACACACACACACAAATACACACACATCTCTCCTTCACATCTCTCTTAAGATTTCTTTGCTTCCTAATGTGCTGTGTTGTGCTTAGTTAGTCAGTCGTGTCCAACTCTTTGCAACCCCATGGACTGTAGCCTGCCAGGTTCCTCTGTACACGGGGATTTTCCAGGCAAGAAATACTGGAATGGGTTGCTATGCCCTCCTCCAGGGAATCTTTGCAACCCAGGGATTGAACCCAGGTCTCCAGCATTGTAGGTGGCTTCTTTACCATCTGAGCCACCAGGGAAGCCCTTCTTAATAGATTCTCTCAAGAGACTCCATGGAAGCGGGGATGGCTCCAGATCCATAGAACTATGCAGAGACATTTTTTATTATCACAGTGACTCATGGGCACTTCTGACCTTTACTCTCATTTACTTCTGGCATAAGGATCAGAGATGCTGAATGTCCCCCAGTCTGCACAAACCCAAACCACACTCCCGGAGCAACATCCCTGAAGGAGCCTTGCACCCACATCTCCCTATCTTCCCTTCTTTCCACTTTTTTACTCAGTGCCCCACCCCCACCCAACAGCTCATTCCAGCAAGAGCCTTGCGGAAGGGGAGGGGAAATGATCAACCTATTACCCAAGAAGACAACCTGCTGTTCTGGGTTCTGACGTCTTCTGACCCAGGTTCTCCAGTTTCCTGGTTCACAGAGAGCTTTGCTTTTTGCTCAGCTTGCTGAATACTCTCTATTGGCAGCTACTCGGAAGGCCCCCCATTTGAAAATCCCAGCCCGTGGGGTTGATGTTTGCTGCCAAAAACAGCAGTTGTTGAAGTCAGCTACATATTGCTGGGTCATCCGTAAGGGGTTTGCCTTTTTTTCCAATATGGAAAACATGTGTTCTGCCAAAGTCATGCCTACCCCCAACAAGGGAGCTGACAGGATTCCATTTGCTTCTAGGATAGGGAGAACTGACCCCTATAAATCACATTCTTCAATAATGGCCTGACTCAGAGAAATCTGGCATCACCCCAAATCTTTCTCTTTCCAGACTCCTGTAAGCTAGATGAGAGGAAGGGGGAAGGAAGGAGAGCAATCAGGAACAACTTCTCAGACTCTGACTCGAGCCCCTGGGTGGATGTGATGCTCTTTAGTATCATCCTTAGTAAGATATGGAAAACTGCCTGGGAAAAATCTGGAGAGAGGAACATCAGGGGTTCAGTGTTGACCTTGTTAAGTCTGAGAGGCCTGTTAGACTTACTTAAATGGAGATGTTAAGATGACAGTTTGGTCCATGAGTTAGACTCCAAGGAGTGGCCAAGATTGAGATATACATTCAGGAGAGATACACAGTTCTAAGTCTGTGGACTGAAGATAACCTAAAGAGAGAAACAAAAAGACATCTCATCTCAGGACTACGTAGCTGCAAGGTTTAGAACCACTGAGTATGAAATCAATACCGGGTTCCGAGTTTGGTGAATAGTACTAACAGACATCTAGTTATAATGTCTAGTTTATGAAATTAACTACTGGAGTGTCAGGTTTTACATAACCCATTGCTGTTTCACAACCTTGAAGTGAAGAGTGAGATGTATATGATGCTGAGGTCATGGATGATTTTTAGTTTCTTCTTTGTCCTTTCTATATTGTTCAAATTCTCTACAATGAATGTGCAACAGTTCTACTATGAGAAAAACACAATAAATATTTTAAACAGTAATAGCCTATATGTGGGGCACAGTGCACTGCAGTCAGTGATCATAAATTCATGCAAACTCCACCACATTATCAGGTGAACACCAGTGTAAGGGTGGGCATTCCTCCTGTGATTTTAAATGAATTATGTATATAAACATTCATGGTTTTAATGATCTAGAGTAATGATGCCTTGGTAAAAGTGGTAAGATCAAAATGTCAGCATGATACTTTGGACATGAGAAAAGCACATTTATTGAATAGACAAAAGGTCACAGCTAAAAGTCACCCTACATGAGTCTATTAGCTTGAGGAGTTCACAGGCATGTTCCTTACATTTCTCTGTATCTTTTCCAACTCTCCAAATGCAGAGGGATAGCAAAAATGTAATCAGGGAAATAATTCTTGGCCACAACTCACATTCCAAAGGAAAAAATAACAACAACAAAATACCCAAGCAAAACCATCAAACCACATCCTGGTAAAAACTTTTCATGTGCCGCAAGGGCATCATCTGGTCCCCATCATTACCAGCTGTGACTTGTACACCCGGAAAAGGCCAGACTGTAGCAAGAGGAGCTAAAATGAGAGGCCCATGACAAGGCTTTGAAGCTGAGTGTGTTCAGCAGCATTTGTAACTAAGGTGGCGACTAGAGAATTAAAGAAGGAACAGGAGGGGTCAGCCTAAGGTGGAGTCACTAGAGCCTATTAATAAAGATAGGAGTCTTTTCGGATCCAGATAGGAATGGCAATTTTCAGATCTATCACAAGAATTTTCTATTTTTCATTCAGTCGATGTGAATTAATAGCCCACTTGGAGCAGCATACATACGGGTGCTCAGGGAGATGGGACAACAAAACCGAAGGACTTTATACCAAGTTGGAAAGAAATGACTAAATACTCTGAAACTGATATCAGCAAACTTAACCCTAACACCCATTACTGCTATATCCTGGAGAATCACAGGATTCTATGAGTCCATAGAATCACAACTCCTAAGGATGTAAATGTGTGATCAGATAAGTTAATCAAGATAAGCTTCTTACAGCAGAAACTTACATGCAGAGACTTACATGCTATAAGTATCCCAGAGGGGCATAACAGAACTGACATTTCCCTCAGTTCTTTATTTATGAAAACTCTTACCCAGAGCATCCTAGAAGAGTTATGTTCCAAAAAACACACTTCATAAATCCTTCTGAGCAGACATTAGGGTCACATAGCATTGATCAGGAAGAACTTTGTGGAAGTTGAAGCAGAGTTCCTAAACAGAGAGGTAAATAATTTGATGGAGAAATAAGAAGATAAGTTAGACTGAAGGACCATACAATGGCTCAAAAATTAAATGTTTCTGAGGATGAAAACAAGCTATGTCCATGAAAGAGACATGGATTCCAAACTAGGTGTGGCTGAGACAGCTTTCTCTAAGAACTGCTCTGTTGCTGTTTAGTCACTAAGTTCATGTCTGACTCTTTGAAACCCCATGGGCTGTAGCCCACAAGGCTCCTCTGTCTATGGGATTTCCCAGGCAAGAATACTAGAGGAGGTTGCCATTTCCTTCTCTGGGAGATCTTCCCAATCCAGGGATCAAACCGCCTCTTCCGCATTGCTAAATCCTAACAAATCAAGTAACTGGAAAAAGTCAACCAGCACTTTGAATTATAAAGGGGTCAATGAGAAATGGTGGGTGAATGTTGAAGAATCTGTTAATCTTATAGATATTATTCTTATAGGATTCTTAATTTTAATAATTTTAAATTATTGTTTTGAATAATTTAAGAGTTGTCACAATTTATAATGATCTACATATTTCAGAGCTAATATATATTTAACTAGTTTTTATCAGTTTGACTCTTCTATAAGTTATATTTGTCCCTTGGAAGGCTGCATGCTTTATAAGACAAATTCACAGTAGTATTTAATGCATTTATTCTTTCTAAAATTCAGAATTATCAACCTTAAGTCAGAAATCCTGCCAGTTATAATCCTATCCTCACAAGACATCATCAAAACGCTGATTCATACTTGACTAAATAAGCCGCATATTAATTACTCATTTCAGTGTCAGAGTATTCATTATATATTGCTTTTTCCAGGGGAGGAAAAGATAAGGAGATGCTGATGCTTCCAGGGCAATTCATTAAAATGCACAATGCAGCAAAAATAAGTTACTTTTGCCCTTTAAATGAATTATGTAGAACAAATCTGTGAAAGTAATAGTGAAACTAAAGGGTTCATCATTTGGAGCCAAAAGGATATTTTCAGTCTCCTCTCTTAAATGCTTTTGGTGGCTCAAATCTATACAAGCTACGCTACAGTTTCTCCGGGCTACACCTCATGTGGAACCATTGTCTATGCCTCTAGTTCCTCAGTACATATCTCCTCTCACTTGTATAGAAGGTTTTAACAAAGTCTGAGGCTACAGGGTGAACCTGACATAGTAGAAACTCATCCCGGACTTGGTCTCGGCTCCCCTGCAGTGTTTCAGGTCTGCCAGAGCAAGTCTTATGTAAGAACGCAAATCATGCTCCATCTAGTTAAACAGTGCTGCGCACAGCAGTGCTGTGTGGCCTTCTCTTGTGTCTCAGCTGGGAAGGAATCTGCTTGCAATGCGGGAGACCTGGGTTCAATCCCAGGGTTGGGAAGATCCCCTGAAGAAGGGAAGGGCTACCCACTCCAATATTCTGGCCTGTAGAATTCCATGGACTGTATAGCCCATGGGGTCACAAAGAGTCAGACATGACTAAGAGACTTTTACACAGCATCCAGCTTGTCAGAAGCACTAAAATGATAGATATTAGGCTGAGGATGGTTATAATTACGACAAGACTGAAGGGGAAAATGAGAATGAAGCTGATACTGTTTCTTTCTGGAGAACTAGAGAGACAGTACTCACCAAAGTTTCTCACCTTGATGTCAAGAATCCCTTAGAACCAGAACTCAAGCCACACTCCCTTGTAGGGTTTAGGCACAAATGGACATAGTGATATAATTTGAAGGCCCAACGGTTTTCTGGATGGAGGCTGAAAGTCTACTTGTAGGAAGCTTATGCTAGGGGAAAGGGTGAAAATGAGCTGATCCTGTTACAAACCCTTAGTTATCAAAATGGAGGAGGTATCCTGGGTACAACCTGGCAAACATTTCAGACCTGTCCCTGCTCCAGCCTTCTGGATACATGTATATGTCCAAGAAAGCAAGATGGAACTTTAAGGCTAATTAATTATTTATACTAATTAGTATAATACATCTATTGTGATTCTACCCTACCAGAACATTAGGCAAAGGGGTGAAAAATACATCAACTTCCTCACCTCCTACCCCTCCACACTCTCCTGACACCAAACTGGTAGATTTGGTGTGATGGAGCCTCATGTGTTCTTGGTGAATCAGCCTACCTGCTAACTGTGCAGAGCAGAGCACAGGGAGGGACTGGAATGGCCAGTGAGGGAGTGTGGAGAAAGGGGACCCTCAAGGCCAGCAGAGGACAGGCCAGCAGAGGACAGGCAGAACTGTTTCAAGGAGGCACCATACACAGAACAGCAATTGGAGGACAAAACTGCCCGGTGTTACTGGGTGTGACCAGGGTGAAACTGCTGGGAACCCATTTAAGATACCCCACAGAGAGTCCTGGAAATACTAGTGGGTGGGCAGGCAGGGAGCTGAAAATCCTCTGTCAACAGATGAGGCAGGCCAGCAAAACTAGTGAAATTTTAGCTTTTGCTATGAATGTGACCTCAAGGGTTTTTTTCTAGCTGATGAGTCCTGGGAGAAATATGTGGCATGTGTGAATGTGAGAGCTTCCCTTGCTCATTTTCTAACACAGAACAGAGGTCTGCTAACTGCCATTCTAGGAGAATCAGTTTAAGGACTCAAAATAGCTGGTCAGATATACCAAATTTCTTTTCTTCCATTTTTCAAACATAGGAAAGCGTGGGAGTGGGGTGATCATTTGGGGCCAGAAAAAAAGATGGGAGAAGAGAAGCAGAGAGGGGAAGAGGCAGTCCGGGAGTCAATGAGTAACCATCTTATATTAGGCTCCTGGCTGGATTTCATTCATGGCCATTGTTTTAGTTGATTGTCCAACAAACAAACACACAAAATTGAATCAAGTGTTACTATCAACATTTTACAGCAAATAACCAGCTGGGTTGCAGGGGATAAAGTAACTTGTCCAAGATCACATAACTTTTAAGTCTTAAGAGTACAAATTTGAATCAATGTCAATATGACATCAAAGTCCAGACCTGTACCCCCAAATATGAGCAAGGCAGCTTGCTAGGAAAGACATGAAAATTCCTATTTCTTTTGGACTTATGCTTGTCAGGAGGGCCATGCTAGTCCAGATCCAGTGGTGACCCACCAGACATGGTTCACAGAATATTCAAGGAAGAGGGACTGAAGATGACAGTTGGGGGTGTTCACAGTCTGCACACTCATCCATTAGCTTTTCATGAATTTTGATGTGCTGCTGTTTATGGGGCCCAGATTAGTCACTTATATCATGATGATACAGTGGGTTCTGACTCAAAGTCAGGCCAAAAAAAATTATCAAGCCTATTTGAGGTGTTGATATCTAACATTGTAAACATTGCCTTAATGTATGTTACACATTTTCATGTGAAACAAAACGATTTTGTCATTGATAAATATACAGTTTTAAAATATTGTATGTCAATACATCATTATCTCACTTTTAAACTTTTCTCTTTTGGAGTAAACGGACATGATACGTCAATTCAATAGTATGTATATACAATTTATAAACAAATAAATTTATTTTTATTGAGGATCCATGTTCAAAAGGTCCAGTAGGCTATGTTATCAAAAAAAGTTTTTGTTGGGTGCTTTGAATATATGTGAATATATATGGTATATAAAGTTTTTGAAAAAAATTTTAAAGAATAAATAGAACAATAAATAGCAGACAGATATGAGGTAAACGCCATAGAATAAGGGACGTTTGGGGAACAGAAGACGGGAGATGCCTTAATTTTGTAAGACTGAAGCCATCAGAGGGTAACCATACATTTTCTTTAGCCTTGGCATATGCTTGTTACCCCAACATCTCTTGGGCACCCCTCTTACTCTCAAAGTGATCTGGTTTGGATTATAAATTTTTGGTCACCTTAATTATATAGAGAACTTTAAAATTTTTCAACTTCTCCTCACCCTATTTCTGTCACTTGCTCGCCTTTCTACCCTTGACTCAATTAAAAACTTTTTCTCTTATTTTTGTGGCCAGCCCTATTGTCTGCATCCAATGGAGGCTATGCCAGGTTCATGTAATGACCTTCCTTCCTGGCTAAATACATTTCAGGTGGGAGTTCACTGGTTAAGAGTAGGCATTTTCACTGCTATGGGTCCAGGTTTGATTTCTAGTCAGGAAATTAAAAGATCCCACAAGCCACACAGCATGACCAAAAAACATTTTAGGTGCCTCCCTTCCCTGCTTTTAAACATATTTAAGTCATAAAAATCTAAAACAAACAAACAAAAAAAAATAGAGACCAATCTCTCTCTGCGTATTTTTTCCTATTTTATTTTGAAAATTCCCTAAAGGAAGGTCTTACTTGCTACATCTATTTTCTACACCCAACACACTATAGTCATTGCTTTTTTACAGCTTCCCAGTGACAATGCCATTGCATACCATGTTCTCTACTTTCATTTGCAAAAAGTTAATGATAGCTTCACTAGAGGTTTGAGCAGGGATCTCAGCTCTTCAGCCAAAGAATGGTCCTCCTTTACCTACTCAGCCAAGAAGAATGAATTGGTGACCTTCACCCCGTCACAACTACATCAGCCTTCCACCTCCCATCCAAAGGCATTTTCTTAGCCTCCCTTTCTCTGTATCTTTACCAGAATGTTTGGAGTTATTGTTCATATTTGCATCTTAGAAGTTTCTATTATTTCAGTATATTTCAGGACACTGGGCAGTATAGTATAAATGCTATGGAATTTGAAGTCAAAAAAATCCATGAATTCTGGTTCTGTCCCACAATTCTGCTCAATGACCTCACCCAAGTCATTAGCTTCTCTGAACCTGATTTCATTGTCTATCAAATAGAATTGATGATACCTCATCACAGGCTGATTATCACTAAGAGTTGTGCTGTGTTCAGTCACTCAGCTGTGTCCAACTCTTTGCAACCCCATGGACTATAGCTCGCCAGGATCCTCTGTCCATGGAATTTTCCAGGCAAGAATACTGAAGTAGGTTGCCATTTCCTACTCCAAGGGATCTTCCTGATCCAGGGATCAAACCTGCAGCTCTTGCAGATTCTTTACCACTGAGCCACCTGGGAAGCCCAATCACTAAGAGTTAAGAGTTACTAAAGACTATGTTCTCATGGACACTGGCTCATGTTTGTTTTTGTTTGTTTTTTGTGGTTAAAGTTTTCAGCTGCCTTAAATGGCACAATTCATTGAGTGGGCTGTGCTGTGATCAACACTAACTTGCAACTGAATCAAAAGCACTGTAAGAGTCACTGGTGACACCGTGTGTACGCTCCACATACTCGAGTCTACAATCTTTAGGGCGATGACACCATCTGTTCCTATGAGAACTCAAGACAAATAAACACTGAGGAAACTTCTGGGTAGTGCCCAAGCTCTGATAGAGTTTATGCTGAACATTTTTTTTCTAATTCCACTTAAATAATATGTAAACAAAAGGGAGAATGGTATGAAAGAATGTAAGAGAAGAGTGTAACAGAAAAATTCTGGAGCTACCACTAATCGCCTGATGAAGGAGCTAGAGTCCAGCCTGAGAAGGGTTGCACTGACCCTCCCCCAGAGCCACAGGCAAGAGATAGTCAATGGCTGGTGGGGGAGGGGGTCTGAAGAACCCCCAGGGATCCATAAGAATCAGAGTCCACTATAAACACCCGCCAAGCTGACAGCACCTGGGCACCCCACGCAGAAGTGCACACTGGGAAACAATGCTCCCGCTTCCTTCTCACCTCCTGCATGACCCAGCCTCCAGAGGAATGTGGGGCAGGAAGAATAGAAGTGTTTGGGAAAATAGCTGAGCACACTACCATTCCTCAGTCACAGACTTTCCACCTGCAACCTACACAATCCCAAATCAGAGAAAGAAGAGTCACCTCAATGTAAAATAAAGTTGGGGGTTTTGATAATTATTTGGTAATTATTATACTTACTTATCTGAGTGTTGTGTTTTATGTCTGGTCACCAAGAGTAACCATAAAAATCAAGGGACTGCTTAAGTTTTCACTCAAGGGGAAGGACTGTCTCAGAAAAAAATATAAAAAGAGTCAACAAGAGGCAAAAATAAAATTGTATAACTGGTTCATCAACTTCAGTCATTCCTCTCACTGAGACATGGGTTGTAGGCTGCCCCCCAAGCAGCAGGAAAGAAAAGAAAGTGAAAGTGAACTTGCTCAGTCGTGTCCGACTCTTAGTGACCCCATGGACTATAGCCTACCAGGCTCCTCCCTCCATGGGTTCTCCAGGCAAGAATACTGGAGTGGGTTGCCATTTCCTTCTCCAGGGGATCTTCCCAACCCAGGGATCGAACCCAGGTCTCCCACATTTCAGGCAGGCGCTTTAACCTCTGAGCCACCAGAGAAGCCACAAGTGCACACCTTAAATACAAAGCTGACATGGCAAAGCCTTAGACTTGAGGAGCCCACTGCAATGGTCAACACTGCAAGCCAAGGCATGGCAGAAGAATCGTGGTCTGCCATGTTGACTGGAATTTAAAGTGTAACAGGAGCAAGAATTGAAAGTAAGGTCAGGACAGGAATTCTAGGAGAAGGGGCAAAGAGAAAGGATTCTACAATTGGCTTTAAAGACTTAAGACTCCCAAGAAGCCCCACATTTGCACTGCCTTCCAGAGGCCTTTGGTGCATAATCCAAACCTCTGCCTTGACACTGCCAAGCACACATTTGTTGATAAGCAAGCAGCATTGAAATCAGCTAGGGAGAGAAAAGAACTCTTTCTTCAGTTACGGTCTCAGAAGTTAAATTTTTTATCTCAACTTGGTTCTTTGAAGTGCAGGAGAAAAAGTTACTGAAAAGTTTCCATCCTCTGATAAAATACCAGGAATCTATCGACATGGAGTTAGCCTCCATCTCAGAGTCACTGTATGCAGTGATTTATAGGCAGAATTCCAAGGGTGGGAGGAAGACAAGAGCCTCAGTGCTGTAGACCAGGGAAGCAATGCTTTATAATCTACTGGACAAATGATAAGTCATATTACAAAATGCATGCAACTCAGAGATAAAAGCACATTCATCCCCTGGGGCCAGGAAATTGTAGAGCATTTATCCAGGAAGCTTAAAATGAGAGAATTTCCCTGAGCCCACTCCCTGTATTTATCTTTCTTGTTCTGATCTTTCTGTCTTCATTTCTCATTTCCTGTATCTTACTGACAGTTTTTAATAATCAATGTATATGGAGGTAAAACAGCATTTTAAACAAATTAAATGTATATAATATTAGCTAAAGTATTACAAAATTATTTTTATCTCTAAATAATTTTAAAGATTCAACACATTCTATCTAAAAACAAAACAAACAAAAACTCTTAATCCATAAAACCTTAAAAAACCTAAATACAGACACCATAGTATGACAAACACTTTAATATAGTGGCTAAGAATAAATCATTCTGATTATAATTTTTGTTACTGAGAAACTTCTATTGTCCACACTTCTCTGTAAAATGTAAAATACTATTTTCCTTCTCATTAAATTTATTGTACTTAATGAAATCAATGGTGGTCACTTTCAGTTTAAAAATTCAATATCAATCAACACCTGTTTCCTTAAATCACCTCCCTACATTTATTTGGCAAGTCTTCATATTTGGAACACAGGGAATGAGTCATAGTTATGCAATTATTTCTAGTTTTCAAAAAACCAGAACTTCCTTGGGACAGAAGAACACTTCAGTTCAGTTCAGTTCAGTCACTCAGTCACATCTGACTCTCCGCGACCCCATGAATCGCAGCACGCCAGGCCTCCCTGTCCATCACCAACTCCCAGAGTTCACTCAAACTCACATCCATCGAGTCGGCAATGCCACCCAGCCATGTCATTCTCTGTCATCCCCTTCTCCTCCCACCCCCAATCCCTCCCAGCATCAGAGTCTTTTCCAGTGAGTCAACTCCTCGCATGAGGTGGCCAAAGTATTGGAGTTTCAGCTTCAGCATCAGTCCTTCCAATGAACACTCAGGACTGGTCTCCTTTAGAATGGACTGGTTTGATCTTCTTGCAGTCCAAGGGACTCTCAAGAATCTTCTCCAACACCACAATTCAAAAGCATCAATTCTTCGGTGCTCAGCTTTCTTCACAGTCCAACTCTCACATCCATACATGACCACTGGAAAAACCACAGCCTTGACTAGATGGACCTTTGTTGGAAGAGTAATGTCTCTGCTTACTTAGACCTACCCCAAACAGCCATTCTTAAACACCATTGTTTTGATCATTTCTCCTAAGTGCTGACTTTAAAAAAATCTTTGATTTTTAAAATTCAATCTAGCTTGATTATTCTCATAGTTGATTCCACTTAAAAATTCACCTTAAATTGTGGTTGAGCATTTCTATTTGAGAGAGACTATACTAATGGCTTTACATACACTAGCTCATGAACTCTCACAACCATCCTATGGGAGTGCCATCCTATGGGAGTGGTATATCTGCATACAGGATGATCCTCCAACAGGGACAGAAGACTCTCAGCATCCACTATCCTGCACAGCCCCATGAAAAAGACTGAAATGTGAAGTGTGGGAGGTCGTGGGGCAGAGTCCAGCAGGGCTCAGCTGCTCCCGCAGAGAAGCCCAGCAGCTCCCAATATCCCGGTTCTGGAAGGCGGTCTGTGTGGTCAGAACAGCTGTGAAGCGCCCAGATGGTCCCTTTGTGCTGGCACCAAGGCCCTGAAGAAAGTGTTAGCAATATCCTTCCTGTCCTCCCTGCTGTTAAGACAAACACTTGGGTTTCTTTGCTGAGGTCCTTTCCTTCCTTCACATCCTAGTATTCCAGAGTTCAGGCTGACCTCTTTTATAGCTGGTCATTCTGCAACACTTAAAAAAATTCCTGAGCTTATGTAAAGTGTACTTAATGCAGTAAGCATGACTCTTTCAAAATATGTGATGACTTAAGCTTTCTTTTATTAACTGTTATGGATTGAATTATGTCCCCCAAAAAGATATGTTAAAGTTCTAACCTCTAGTACCTTAGAGTGTGACTTTATTTAGAAAGAGCACCTTTATAGAGGTAACCAATTTAATATGAGGACTTGAGGGTGGATCCTGATCCAGCATGATTGATATCCTAACAAAAAGGGGAAATTTGGACACAGGTAATATAACCAAGCAGTACCTTATGGGACCTTCCTGGAACAGACCCCTCCCCCCACATCCTCTGCCTGCTTCTTCTTTGTAGAAAAACTGTAGTCTCCCAGGCCTCAAAAAGTCTGAGTCACAAAAAGTCTGGCTTAAGAATTAATGAGTGAAAGGATGTGAAAATGTAGTAACAAAAATAGCAGTTGGGACAGGAGAACTGGGAATAATTTAAACAGGAAATCAGCCATATGGCAGTCACAGAATCTTTGATTCCTTCCTGAAGTACCTAGATAACAGGATCTGATATACATCTCTTGAATTATTTTACAGATGCTAAAACTCCCATCAAATACGAGTTAACTATTTAATGATCGTGAGCAAGTAGCCTCCAGACCTACTGGGGCCTAACAATTGATAATGTTAACACCTGTGACATCCTCCTGTTATTTCATCATCAACCAATCCGAGAATTCTGTGTAAGCTGATCACACACTCTTTCCCATCTTGGCTTTAAAAATGCTTTCCTGAAACCCTCATGAAATTTGGGTCTTTTCAGTGTGAAAGTGAAAGTCACTCAGTCGTGTCTGACTCTTTGTGACTCCAAGGACTATACCATCCATGGAATTCTCCATGCCAGAATACTGGAGTGGGTAGTCTTTCCCTTCTCCAGGGGATCTTTCCAACCCAGAGATCGAACCCAGGTCTCCTGCATTACAGGTGGACTCTTTACCAGCTGAGCCACAAGGGAGGCCTAAGAATACTGGAGTTGAGTAGTCTGTCCCTTCTCCAGCGGATCTTCCCAACCCAGGAATTAAACCGGGGTCTCCTGCATTGCAGGTGGATTCTTTACCAACTGAGTTATCAGGAAAGCATGAGCCCCCTTATTTCTCCTTACTCTCAAACACCTTGATTTCAGGCTTCTAGCTTCCAGAACTGTAAAGCAATATTTCTGTTGCTTTAAGCCACTTGCTTTGTGTTACGTTGTTAAGGCAGTCCTAACAAACTAACAGGTTAACCAAACCATTTTCTGGTTTTCTTGTTTTCCTTTCTTCCCCCCATTATTATGGTAAATTTGACTAGCTGCAGCTAAATGGCTGTTCTGAGTTTCTCTTTTATTAAATTATCTTTTCTTGGCCTCAGAGATGGAATTTATTCTTTGTTCCATTGCTGCTGCAAATGAAGCTCGAAAAAAAAAGAAGAGTTCCACTATCAAAGGAGGTCCTCACTTTACGCTGCAAGAGCTAAGGAAGTTGAGTGATAAGATCCATAGACTGGCTCATACACTGCCTTGACATTGCAGCTTTAGCACAAAGGGCAATTCTCCCTCCCCCACCCTCCAAATGAATGAGAGTTTAAATGACAAAAGACTTATCATTATTTGCCTGACAGCTCAGCCTCCGCCAGTACCATCTTGCATCTGCAGATGTGCTTGTCACTACATCTAGAGGAGAGCTGGGGATATCTCTAGACTTCAGGGGTACTTCCAGCAGCAGTAACATCCAACTCCACATTGTAAGCCATATGGCCTTAGGCATGCCCGTGTTCCCAGCTACACACAAATCTAAGTGAATTCATGATGCGGAGCCCTCTTCCCATCCTTTCTAAGAACACTGGTGAAAATACAAAATCTTCTGTGGGATAGAGGATGAAACCAATCTTATAGCCTTTAATTATGGTGCTGTTTTAAAAAATTTTCTGATTAATATCTTCTTCTGAGTCAAAATATTTATTATAAGACCTATCTCATAGAATGCTCTGAACTCATTTATGTATTCATCTATTTATTATTTATTACTACATAAAATAAATAGCAACCATTTATCAAGAGCTTACTGTATGCCAGGCACTGTGCTAAGTGCTTTACTTTATCATTTTTACACCAAGGACCCACATAAAGGACATATTATTATTACCTCATTTAATAGACAATGACATTTACCTGGCTCAACAGTCCATACTTAAGTTCATAGGGTCAATGCTTAAAACCAAATTTCTGGTTTCAGAGTCCACTACTCAGCTATTGAGCAGTGCTAAAGGTCCGTCTAGTCAAGGCTATGGTTTTTCCCGTGGTCATGTATGGATGTGAGAGTTGGACTGTGAAGAAAGCTGATCGCTGAAGAATTGATGCTTTTGAACTGTGGTGTTGGAGACAACTCTTGAGAATCCCTTGTACTGCAAGGAAATCCAACCAGTCCATTCTAAAGGAGATCAATCCTGGGTGTTCATTGGAAGGACTGATGCTAAAGCTGAAACTGCAATACTTTGGCCACCTCATGCGACGAGTTGACTCACTGGAAAAGACTCTGATGCTGGGAAAGGTTGGGGGTGGGAGGAGAAGGGGACGACAGAGAATGAGATGGCTGGATGGCATCACCGACTCTGTGGACATGAGTTTGAGTGAACTCCGGGAGTTGGTGATGGACAGGGAGGCCTGGTGTGCTATGATTCATGGGGTCACGCAGAGTCGGACACGACTGTGCGACTGAACTGAACTGAATGAGTGCTCAGCTATTGTGCTAAAAGGGCTTCCCTGGTGGCTCACCGTAAAGAACCCTTCTGCCAATAGGAGACAAAGGAGACAAGTTTCAATCCCTGGGTTGGGAAGATCCCCTGGAGAAGGAAATGGCAACCCACTTCAGTATTCTTGCCTGGGAATCTCATGGGCCAAGGAGCCTGGAGGGCTATAGTCCATGGGGTCACAAAGAGTCAGACAAGATTTGGCAACTAAACAACAACAACAATTGTGCTAAAAACAGGGAAGAATAAGATTTTTCTTTTAATGGCTATATTCCTTGTGGTCAAGGAGCTGACAGTTCAGGAAACAAAAATGATAAATAAGTACCTCAAAATTAGTGAGTCTGATAATGCCCATGGGCTTCCCACATGGCTCAGTGGTAAAGAATTTACCAAGCTCAGTGGAAAAGGAGGAGACGTGAGTTTGATCCCTGGGTCAGGAAGATCCCCTGTGTTCAACTTTTTGCAGCTCCACGGACTGTAGCCTGCCAGGCTCCTCTGTCCGTGGAATTTTCAGGCAAGAATACTGGAGTGGGCTGCCATGTCTTCCTCCAGAGGATCTTCCTGACCCAGGGATCAAACCCACGTCTCCTGTGTCTATTGCATTTGCAGGCAGATACTTTACAACTGAGCCACCTGGGAATCCCTTATGCTGATACAGCTCATATCAAAATCTCCTAATACACAATGATGTCAAGGACTCTCTCTCTATGGTATTTGATTAAAAAAAGGATCTTCAGAAGGAATATTCCAAATGATGACAGGAAATAAGATAAATAAAACATACATAATATGCTGACTTGAAACTCAGATTGAAAGAATCTAATCTTGGCAAACTTGGGAAGCAGTCATAACATTGTAGAGATGGTATGGTATAACTGCCTCCTCTTGCCTAGCTGAAGCCTCCTAAAGAGGACAGGCTGTCTTTCCTCTCTTGCCTTCCTCTGTCTCAGGCAAATTCCAAATCCTCCTCCAGAGTCTACTTGTCTACTGCAGCCCAAAAGAGCATGCGCTACCAGTACTTAAGTTTTATTCAATTATTGGCTTGTCTTTGCCCTGATTTCCTCAAGCTCCCCAAAGCTGAGTGTTACTGCTAAGTGCTGCCTTATCTAATTATCAGTCGTACATAACCTCATGGCATTCTGTAGCTGAAACAGACCTTAGTGATCATTCCCTTGAACCCGCTCATTACTTTGACACCCCTCTGCATTATGCAATTAATTTGCTCAGTGTAATTTATGTTTATACAGTTGATGATTTGGTAGTATACTTAAGAATTTTTTTTCTCTATGCATTTTCTCTCTCAATGAGACTACACAATCCTCAAGGCCAGGGGATGTATAAGCACAAAGGATCTTAAGTTTTACTGTTTCCTCCTATGGTTTTCAAGCCATGAGTGCTCAATAAAAGTTTTTAAGTGGAGAATCCAATATAGAAAGTAAAATCAGAAGTCCTTTTTCTTCGTTTAATGAAGCAGTCCACTTACTTCTCAAAGATTTTCTAAAGTAATTAGAGAAAACTTCAAAACTGAGTTTGGACTCTGGTTATTTTATTGGACAGTCTTAAATGATATCAATTCATATTAAACATCTATATTTATGATAGATGTTTACTGGTTACTATTTAAACAGTACTCGTTACTGTTTATCTGGTTACTGATAAAAGAAACCCACTCATAATTAAATAAGAAAAAGCAAGATGGAAATCACCATGAGACTACAAGGACAAAAAGTAAGCTATGATTCAGGACAAGGCCTCTGATACCTTCAGAAAGGCCTTCTACCCCTCCTCTCTGCTCTGCTTTATATACATCCTTTATTCATCTCCAGCTCAATCTCTCTCCTTCAGATAACCACAAGGGAAAAATAAGGTGGCCAGAAGACACCTAGCTTACATGTTGCAAGTGCAGTCATGCCAAAAAGACTGAAATTTTTAATTCCAAATTTCCTAAGGGAAGCACTCTAATAGACCTAACCTGAGTCTTCTGCCAACCTCTGGACCATGGCTAGAGAAAGACGATCATGTCAAATCTTGATTTTTTCCATTCTAATGAGAAGAGTTTGTAGTTTCACTTATAGCTATTTTCACTTAATTGTATCAGGCAAGGTGTTTTCATATGTGAAAGTGAAGTCACTCAGTCCAGTTGACTCTTTGTGACCCAGTGGACTGTAGCCTACCAGGCACCTCCGTCCATGGGATTCTCCAAGCAAGATCACTGGAGTGGGTTGCCATGTCCTTCTCCAAGGGATCTTCCTGACCCAGAGATCGAACCTGGGTCTCCCGCATTGCAGGCAGATGCTTTACCCTCATGCAAAGATGGGCTCGATAAAGGACAGAAATGGTATGGACCTAACAGAAGCAGAAGATATTAAGAAGAGGTGGCAAGAATACACAGAAGAACTATACAAAAAGATCTTCACGACCAAGATATTCATGATGGTGTGACATTCACCTACAGCTGCACATCCTGGAATGTGAAGTCAAGTGGGCCTTAGAAAGCATCACTACGAACAAAGCTAGTGGAGGTGATGGAATTCCAGTTGAGCTAATTCAAATCCTGAAAGATGATGCTGTGAAAGTGCTGCACTCAATATGCCAGCAAATTTGGAAAACTCAGCAGTGGCCACAGGACTGGAAAAGGCCAGTTTTCATTCCAATCCCAAAGAAAGGCAATACCAAAGAATGCTCAAACTACTGCACAATTGCACTCATCTCACACGCTAGTAAAGTCATGCTCAAAATTCTCCAAGCCAGGCTTCAGCAATACATGAACCATGAACTTCCAGATGTTCAAGCTGGTTTTAGAATAGGCAGAGGAACCAGCGCTCAAATTGCCAACATCTGCTGGATCATGGAAAAAGCAAGAGAGTTCCAGAAAAACATCTATTTCTGCTTCATTGACTATGCCAAAGCCTTTGACTGTGTGAATCACAATAAATTGTAGAAAATTCTGAAAGAGATGGGAATACCAGACCACCTGACTTGTCTCTTGAGAAACTTGTATGCAGGTCAGGAAGCAACAGTTAGAACTGGACATGGAACAGACTGGTTCCAAATAAGAAAAGGAGTACGTCAAGGCTGTATTTTGTCACCCTACTTATTTAACTTATATGCAGAGTACATCATGAGAAATGCTGGGCTGGAAGAAGCACAAGCTGGAATCAAGATTGCCAGGAGAAATATCAATAACCTCAGATATGCAGATGACACTACCCTTATGGCAGAAAGTGAAGAGGAACTAAAAAGCCTCTTGATGAAAGTGAAAGAGGAAAGTGAAAAAGTTGGCTTAAAGCTCAACATTCAGAAAAGTAAGATCATGGCATCTGGTCCCATCACTTCATGGGAAATAGATGGGGAAACAGTAACAGACTTTATTTTTGGGGGCTCCAAAATCACTGCAGATGGTGATTGCAGCCATGAAATTAAAAGACGCTTACTCCTTGGAAGGAAAGTTACGACCAACCTAGATGGCATATTAAAAAGCAGAGATATTACTTTGCCAACCAAGGTCCATCTAGTCAAGGCTATGATTTTTCCAGTGGTCATGTATGGATGTGAGAGTTGGACTGTGAAGAAAGCTGAGCACTGAAGAATTGATGCTTTTGAACTGTGGTGCTGGAGAAGACTCTTGAGAGTCCCTTGGACTGCAAGGAGATCCAACCAGTCCATTCTAAAGGAGATCAGTCCTGGGTGTTCATTGGAAGGACTGATGTTAAAGCTGAAACTCCAATACTTTGGCCACCTCATGTGAAGAGTTGGCTCATTGGAAAAGACTCTGATGCTGGGAGGGATTGGGGGCAGGAAGAGAAGGGGATGACAGAGGATGAGATGGCTGGATGGCATCACCAACTCGATGGATATGAGTTTGGGTAAACTCCGCGAGTTGGTGATGGACAGGGAGGCCTGGCGTGCTGTGATTCATGGGGTCACAAAGAGTCAGACACGCCTGAGCAACTGAACTGAAATGAATGAGAAGAGAAGTTGATAAGATTTCTGGGGGTGGGATGGGACAAGATCAAACCTAGACAGAAAAAAAAAATCAGTGGGAATGTACTATAATTTCTATAGCAAACACTCGGGTTCTCTAAATTCTGACTCAGAGAATTAAGTCCCAATACTTATCTCTTACACACAGAAGTGCTCAAACATTCACTATTATAATTATTTAGGAGAAGTAACTATTCAGTAAACATGTGCAAGACATAATGATGTTTGCTCCTTGGAAGAAAAGCTATGACTAACCTACACAGCATATTAAAAAGCAGAGACATTACCTTGCCAACAAAGGTCCATCCAGTCAAAGCTATGGTTTTTCCAGTATGGACTTGAGTCATGTATGGATGTATGGATTTGAGAGTTGGACTAGAAAGAAAGCTGAGTGCAGAAGAATTGATGTTTTTGAACTGTGGTGTTGTAGAAGACTCTTGAGAGTCTCTTGGACTGCAAAGATATCCAACCAGTTAATCCTAAAGGCAATCAGTCCTGAATATTCATTGGAAGGAATCATGTTGAAGCTGAAATTCCAATAGTTTGGCCACCTGATGCGAAGAACTGACTCATTGGAAAAGTCCCTGACATCAGGAAAGATTGAAGGTGGAAGGAGAAGCGGACGACAGAGGATGTGATGGTTGGATGGCATCACTGACTTGATGGACAAGAGTTTGAGTAAGCTCCAGGAGTTGGTGATGGACAGAGAAGTCTGGCGTTCTGCAATCCATGGGGTCGCTAAGAGTCGGACATGACTGAGAAACTGAACTGAACTGAACTATTCAGTAAACATGTGCAAGCCATAATGAATGATCAGAAGTTTTATCTTTAACTGAGGCCTCAATATTTTATTCATTTATTTAAATATCTCCAAATCCTACTCCTAATTCGTCTTTTTTTTCTGTTGAAACCAGTTAATTGTTTAATGGATAATTTAACTTTTATAGAACCATAAAGTCTAATCCTGGGAGAATTACTAAATTCTCCAGAGAATTAGAGAATTCCAGTGGTGAAAATACAGTCAGAGAAAAAGATTTATAGACTGCTCTCATGGTATAACATATAACATATAGAAACAACTATTGTGATATTTTCAAGTCCCCACGAACCAAGAGTTGTATAAGAGCCCAATGGAAATATCCCAGCAACCTAATATCCAATTCCAAGCAAATTCTAGGAATTTTTTTTAACCTCACCCAACATATTTAAATAATAAATTCCACAAAGTAGCACAGACAGAAAACATTAAGTACACAAGAGCCAATGTTCTTTGAGTGTAGAAAATTCTAGCATGAGAAATAAACTATTCTGTGTGAGACCAAGACAACATACAGGGGCAGGAAATTGCTAAATGTAACTCAGTGAGTGTTCTGCAGCAAGCTCTTCATGGTGGACAGCATGAACAAAACCTCTGGGTTCCAAATCGCCCCTTCCCGACAGAGACTTGTATCTATCTGTCCATTTATTATTTGGAGCAGGGATGACTGACTGTGGGACTCTCAAATCATGCATAATATAAAGAGACTGACTTCCCTCAGGCTTCGAGATTGTCAGGCAAGGCCATCCAGGGCACTTTGGCTTTAAAATCCAAACAGTCACTGAACAATAAAATACGTTATTATTGAATCCAGTCCAGGCGAGTCAAGGTCTCATTATACAGGCCCTGGGGCTGAGAAGAGGCAGGAGAACAATGATGGAAATGCGGTTGCCATGGTGTCTCTGCTGCATCCCCTCATTCACAGGGGTGGGACAGAGTCTCTTTGAATCAGTTTGGTGGCAAACATCTTCTGCTTACCTTTCACAGAACTCAGATCAACAGTGAATGTGCCTGCATCTTGCACTGATCGTTATAACTCTATACTCCTCAGATATCCTAAGTGATCGTTTCACAATTCTGGAACAGAGTTGGCTTCTTGCAGCTGAGAGTGCAAGGCAATTTTACCATGATGTTTATGCAGTTTTGACATATGAGATTAGGAGAGAGAAGTGAGCACAATCAGGAGCATAGAGCCATCAGCCACTGGGAGGAGGAAGATCAGGGTTCTCCTCCTAACTGTTACCAAATTACAGCTCGACCTTCAGAAAACTCCTCAGCTAGACGAGATCTTAGTTCTTCAGTTTATCTAAGATATTGATTAAAAGATGCACAATTATTTAATTTATGACCAAGAAATAAAAACCAGAGCCATTTATAACTATAATACACCATGGAGTATAAAATGCATCCTGATTGCAGAGATATTAAAATATGAAAAATACATTTTAGAATCAGTAATAAAACAGTATAATTGATGGGTGTCATAAAACAGATATTTCTGAAAGAGGTCCTCCCTGTTTGCTTGCTTTTCTAAAGAAATGACTATTGGAATGGTTGGCATCCTTTCTTTTTGCAGTTGCGCTGAAGCAATTGAAAACAGCCGTAGAAAAGAGAGGAGCAGGGCTTTTAAGGAAAATGCACTTGCCTATAGCTGTAAAGTGACTCTCAGGCATTTCAAAGTTAAATCCCTGGTCCATTCAAAACAAAACCCACAGTCAGGATTCTGTGAGAGGTCAACTCTCATTCCCTGTTTACCAACCAGCTTAGTCATCATCCTCATCTACCAGACTCTCTTCACTTCCAGCTTATTGATTAGTTATCTCTTCTTTCTGTCTCCCTCCCTTTTCTTTTTCTTCCTCTCACCCATCCATATTCATTAAGCACCTACTTTGTGCTTAATAAATAGCCAGGTCCTATGCTAAGTGCTCAGATACAACAGTGAATAAGATAGGCAGTCTGAGCCCTCTTCAAGAAACACACCCATCTAGAGTGGGAGACAGTCATGGGAAAAGCAATTGCAATGCCGTGTAATAGGTGCACAGGCAGGACTCAGAAGATCATCGACATCCAAGCTGAGACCTGAAGCACTATGCAGAGCATGCCCATTTACACAGGAAACTCCCTCACACGAGGGAACTGCATGCTCCAGCTAACTGAATTCTAGAATAACTCAAGCACGTGTGAGCTATACCTCTGTTTTCTCCAGTAATCTAACCTTATTTTGCACTCCTCTCCAGGTTACCTTCTGCACTAGCCAATCAGCAGCCTCACTTCCCTGTGCCCTACACCTTCACTCCACTCTTTCAGTTGCCTGATGGGCTCTCTTCCATAGTCTTCCACCCAATTACACGTACGACTTACACAGCGCCTGTCAGGCAGCTCTGCACAACTTTCTCAGGAGAAAACTGAGATGCAGACAGGTTCAGCAGCTAGCATGAGGCCATACAGCTGGTAAGTAGTCAAGCAGAATTCAAACCAGGCCCATCTGTTCCCCAAACCCCTTCTATCTCTACTATAGCACACTGACACAGTATAGCCACAGGTCTTCTTTATTTCAAGGCCAAGCTCAAGTCTACCATGTCCACGAGCTTTTTCTCTGATTGTTGCAGCCTATGCAGACCTTACTTTCCCTAGTCTTTCTGTGTTTATTCTCTGCAATTTGTTATAGACTGTAACACTGTTTTTAAATATGCAAAATATTCTCTACAAAACTATAAACAATTCATGGGAAGAAAGTGTATTTTATGATATCTTTGGGATTATCAATGTTATCATTTATATCAATAGTTGACATTCTCTAAAGACAATGGGCTTTTCTCTTTTATACACATAGATTAGAAGATTAGGATGTTAGCTATTTGAGAGGACTCCTTCAGTGAGTTCCAGGTAAAGGACACTTCTGGTGATTCGGGGCTGTAGAAGAAGCTCTGAGAGACACAAGCCAAACTGCTTTTACTCTTAATTCCACTTTCCCTACAGGCAGCATCATGAACTTAGTGAGCACTCACTATAAATGGGAAATGAAAAAAACGTAAACTCTGAGCTCTGAACTCCCTCCCTATGCAGTCAGACCAGAAAAGTATTCCTCTCTGAATGCAAATGAAACACAGTTGAGGATGAGAAATTAGATTTTTCTACTGAAATTTCTTGGGACATGAATTCTCAAGTGGATAAGAGTTGACATGAATTACTGTTTTTATTCTCCCCCATACCTAAGTCACTTCCAGGGTGTTCACGAAGCACTCAGAGAAGTGCATTCACCCCACCAGGCTGCCAATTGATCATTTAGTACATTATTACATAACTTATTACCAGAAAGAGGCAAAAGCACAGAGCGGAACTTGATTCCTTATCATTATTTGCCTGACATTTATAGTACTTTTTTCCAGGCTCTGTGCAGAGAATATCTAACAAGCCACATTAACTTCCAGGCATCTAGAATTGTACAGCTGAAAACAAAGGAAGCAGAAGAAAGAACAGTAACAGTAAAAGGGGGGATAAGTGAATATCTCCAACAGGGTAAGAAAAACAGATAAAAGTAAAATCAAATCCCAGAGAAGATGGAAGAGTGTGTTCTAGCTACCTGGGAGTCATGGTACCATAAAGACCACAAAACAAAACTGCTGAGAGAGTTCCACTTGCCCTTTAGGCCAGAGATCAATTTGCTGAATTGAATAAGGGACTTCAGGGCCTAGGAAATAAGAGCAAAAACCATTTCCAATTTGCCATGCATGTGTTGAGTTGAAGGCAGAGTAAACAAGAGGAAATCTTTATGTGGACCCCAAGTAAAGTCTATTATCTAGTTATGTGGACGCAAACCACCTAGAATAGAGTGCACAAATAACTGAAACTCTCTGCTTTTTCACTCAGAGGATAAAAACAAGGACCCACAGTGACATCATATCCTTAGCTACCCAGGAATTTTACTTCAAAGATATCAGCCTTTGTCAGTTTTTACCAGGATAGGTTCTTCTTTAGAACATTTATTTTCAGCATTTTAATTTCCATTTCACATATAGATAACTACACACACATATCATATGACTTTGCATTGGATATAAGACCTAGTTTAGAGGTTGCACATTTTTCACTGATCACATTTTCCTATATATTCTGGATGTGTCTCAAAGAATATCTCAATTTCCACATCCCTCAAACACCTCACAATGGCCATGTAAGGTCCACATCAGTTCATAAAGGTCTCTCTAATCACATGCAATTCCCATTACCAGGATATACTCTTTCCAGGAAAACGTCAAGAGAAAAGAGACAACCTGAAGAGATTTGGCAAAACTTCCCTTGTTATTTTTAAGAGATAAATGTTTCCTTTACTTCATTAATTCACATCTTTTGGCATAGAGATTGTGCATTACCCTTGCAGCTATCACCAGCCTCAAAAAACCTTGGAAAATTTGTGAAAAAGCTTAATGACTCATATTATAAATGGCAAGTTTCCCCAGCTGGCATCTACAACTTGCTAAAGCCATTGCTTTCCAGATGAAAATTAAGCTGGAAGATAAAATGGGAAAACATCACATAATGCCTTGTAATCTTCAGATAAATTTGAGAGCAGCTAAATTTCCATTTGTCTAGGATTTAAGATGTTTACCATAAAGCTTTCCTTTGGGAATGGGAAACCAGACTTGCATGATAAATATTAATAATAGATATTTTATTTCAAAAGATGGTTGCATGTTATGCATTTTTTAACCATTCATATATCCCCCTTTTTAGAAGATATAAACAAGAGCAAGTCATGCAATGTCCACAAGGAACTTACAGTCTTCTTTAGGGAGAGAAGACATACATTAAAAAATGGTAATGATCAAAGACAAATAACTTTTAATAACAAAATATACCTCCCTACTCAACGTTTTTCTTAGCTATATTCAGAGACAGTTTAGGGACAGATGTGATCTCTGGGTTCACATCTGAATTCAACTCATTAGAGTAAATCCACTAGTATGCATTTTTAGAGTAGTCTATTATTTACCATTTTGCAAGTCAGTTTATTGAAATGGAGACAAAAATGTACAAAGCACATTCATGGAACCATCAGTTGCTAGTTTCATCTGTAGCATGGGCAATTTGTAGAGAGTTTTAGAAGAATAAGTCTGAAAGGTGTGGTGTATCCACACTGCAAAGCACCTTAAAGGCAAGGTTCTGGCTAAGTTTAATTCAGTAGGTAACAGCTGATACTGAAAGTTTTTAAACAGGGCCAAAGCTTGAAAAATAACCTGTCATTATGAAATTTATCCATACACGTATAAATTGTGAAAATGAAAACTGAAAATCAGAGCAACCAGTTAGGAAGGTATTGTATTCTTCATCACTGGTGATGAAATAATGAACTAAAATAACAATAAAGAGGAAAAAAGTGAGTTCAGCTTTGATAACCTTTAGTTTGAGTTTGAATCAATGAATCATCTTTCAGGTGAAAGTATGCAGCAAACAAATGAAAATGCAGGTCTAAAACAGGTCATTGCTCTGATTTAGGGTTTGGAGGTATTTTCCAAGAAGTGTTATTTTAATTCAAGTGACCAGATGGCAATCACTTAGAGAAAGACTATTGCTAGGGAGAGAAATGATAACTAAGAAGAGGGAGATCTTTATTTAGAAAGCAGGAAGAGGACCAAAGGGCAAGTCTTAAAAGTAGTAATGAAGAATCAGAGATGCCTAGAAACAGTTGGCATCACAAAGTTCAACTGAAGTTTTGAGGTGTGTGTCTTAGTTTAATTGTGCTGCTGTAATAAAATACTATAGAATAGGTGGCTTAAACGACAAACATTCCTTTTTCACAGTTCTAGAGGCTGGAATTCTAAGATCAGGGTACTGGAATGGATGGGTTCTTGGTGAGATCTTTCTTCCTAGTTTGCAGATGGCTGCATTCTTGTATTCTCACCTGATGGAAGGAGAGATCATCTTTATCATGTCTCTTTTTATGAAGGCACTGATCCCATTCATGAGGGCTCCATCCTCATCACCTAAATACTTCCCAAAGGGTCCATGTCCAAATACCATTGCACTGGGATTAGGGCTTCAATATTTGAATTTTGGAAGCACACATTCAGCCCATCTCAATGTGGATGGCCAAGATATCTCATACTGCAGAAAGAGTCAAGAAGCTAAGAACTAAGATTTTATCTTCTGATTTAGAGACTATGAGATGCTGGTGACCGATAAGAGCATAGTTTGAGCATAGTTGAGGGTGCAAACCAGATTCCAAGAAGTGTGTGGTAGGTACAGACTATTTGTCAGCAAAGACAAGTAAAGAGGTGATGTCAGGGTCAAAGGGTCTTGCAGGGGAGGAGGTCTTTGTTATTTCGACTGCCTGTTTTCTCCGTTTGTGGGTTTTTGTTTTTTTTTTTACTTAATGGCAACTTGAACATGTTTGTCAAATGGAGGGAGATGTCCAGAGATGCCTCTGAAGAACATATTGAAGCATAAAGGGAATAACCAGCAGAGCAAGATTCCAGGGGAAGCAGAAGACCATGAGATCTAGGAGAATAGTGACAAAGGAGAAGGATGCCTCTTTCTTGAGATTTGAAAGAAAGAGTGAAAAATGTGTGAAGTTGAGAAATACTCAAGAGAAGTTTCCCTCACTCACCGTAGTCAAGTAGACTCGAGATACCTCTAGAGTCACAGAATGAAGGCCAGCTCGAAGAACGTGCAGAAAGTTGAGACAGTTTAGAAGCAGGACTCAGCAGTATGTGAGAGGGGACTAAAGAGAGAAGGCAAAAGTACTGTCCATAAGTGTGGACGCTCCATTGCAGAAGAGCTAATGCATTTCATTTAAAACTCTGGGATCAGTTCTGTGACTTACTTTGACCAGTAACCTGTGAACAAGAAGTAAAAACCCCAAAGTGACAAGGCAGGACTATTAAGTAGGCAGGCTGCTGCTTCCCAGTGTTCTTTGTAGCTGGTGGGACTGGCACAAGGTCTGTGCATCATGAAGATCAAGACTGACAGCATGAGTGTGGCTGGAATTCTTAGCCCTGAGCTTCACTCTGGATAGGGAGGCCATGGAGACCCAAAGCACAAAAGCTGGTGACCAGACACTGTTTCTGAAGCATGATATTGGGGGAGGGAAGTGCACATAGAGTCAAGTCCGTACTTCGACCTTCTTAGAAATATGGCTTATAGACATAGGAAAACTCCTCATTCCTTTTGAGGTAGACCAGTCCGTGGTATCCAGACTAATCCAGGGAAGCATTGCTGCACCCATCCTCTAACGTGACTCAGAAGGAATAGCCAGTTGGCTTCTGAATTGGCCCAGGAGAAGCTTCTGCATTAAACATTGATCTTTATTTCACCAACACAGTTCAGGCACAAACTCTAACTGTGTAGTTACTTCAGAGACAAAGCTACAGAGGACACTGAGTAACAGCAGAAAACAGCAGCGAGTAACTCTTTTAAAGTGTCTAGAAACACAGTGTGACCAGGATTTTTGACCTTACAGGAAGGTTCCCCTATTCTCTCTGTACATGTGATCCAGGGCATTTTGTATAATATTCCTCTAAGTATGAGGACCTTGGTGCATACTTCAATTAGATAAAGCTTCCCCCAGTAAAGAAATATCTTGTTTCATTAGTCTGGAATTCATTCAGTTGCCAATAACATTTTGATTTTCAGCTGAATAAACAATGAATTCAAGAGACTATTTAGATGTATGGTACACTTGAAAGAAGTATTTTAGGACACGGGAGCCAAAGGTGTTTACTCTAACATTAAAAAGATAATATAACTCAGTTGAATTAGCCCATCTGGGGGATACATTTCTTCCCAAGGGAAACTATAAAGTTGTTCTTCACAAGCAGACATCATTGTCCTGACACAATTAGACATTGGGGATCAGATAAAGTGTTAATGTATTTATCACTCTGAACTACAAATTTCTTCTAATAAACCCAATTACCCACTTAGATAACTTAAAAATGTGCTTTTTAAGGCAAATAATCTGTCATCAAAAAAGTTATTACATGCAAAGAATGCTATAAGAAAGAATGAAATTACAACAAATTTTCCTCTCCCCTGCTCTTTCCCTCAGGGCTCTCAGAGGTGGGGGGCAGGCCCTCCTGCCCCTAAAGATGGTTGTCTTCCAAAGGCAGCCCTCAAGGCATGGCATGGATTAGAGGCTATAGCAGAAACTGAGCAAACAACACGAGAGTCAGTGGGCTCCATTCTGCTCTACAGGCATGAATTTGGACTGATCCAGAAGCCAGAGGAGGTAGTTAAGGCCCAGACCTGCTGATGATGTTTCTGATTATAAGAATTCTGGAGAAGGAAAATTGCTTGAAACTGCTTCAAAAGATAAACCAATAGTAACTCACTGGGTCTGAAGGGGGACTGACTACATATCAGACTTTCACAATCTGACTGATCAATCACAGGTCTCCAATAAGGACTATTGAGTCCAACTTCCCACCTTGGCCCATACTGTTCTGTCCATCAAAAGCAGCTCCTACCTGACTCAGGCGCTCTTTCAATTCTCGACTCAGAACTTGGCACTTACCTAGTGCCTCTCTTGTCAACTCCAGCTCTCTACCCTCCCTTTCCCTATGAAACCTTTATCATCTACTGTCTGCCACTCATGTGTCTCTTGGTTTCCCAGGTGGCGCTAGTGGTTAAGAACCCACCTGCCAATGCAGGAGACATGAGAGATGTGGCTTTGAGCCCTGGCTCAGGAAAATCCCCTGGAGGAGGGCATGACAATCCAGTCCAGTATTCTTGCCTGGAGAATCCCATGGACAGAGAAGCCTGGCAGTCTATGTACAGTCCAGGGTCGCAAAGAGTCAGACACAATAAAGCAATTTAACACACATGCACAATGTATCTCTTATTGACCCCACAAGGCACTCTAATGCTAGTTTTCATAGGTATATCTTGATCGCTTAACTGCACTGTGGCTGTTCAGCATCAGACTTTGGCTTTGCCAACGGGGATGCCGAATGCTACCTCTGGAGTCACTGAATAGAGAAATGAAACTCGCCTGAGTTTCAGAATGGTGTAAACACCTACAGGCCAATAAGTGCCCTCTTTGGTACATGGGTGAATCAAGCCAACCTCAGACACAGTGTGGTATGAAAGGGACAGCAGAAAAGCAGGAGAGAAGCTCCATGAGCCACTGCCCTTCTGTAAATGTTTGAATTTTGTTACCCTTTGAGGAATGAATAAAGCTCAGTTCTGAACACAGCAGAACTTGGAAGGGCAGCTATTTGCTGGACACATCCATGAGATCAGACAGGAAGGCCTGAGGATATCTGAGGTCACCTCTGAACATGACTCATACTTGCCGAAGGTTTGCTTCATCTCAGCCTTACTGTCAAGGTGCTGCCATAACAAAAAAGAAGCATGGAGAACTGGCCTGACCACAAAGGTATGGTGACCAGGCCTGTTGCTGAATTGATGACTCTGAGAAATAGAGTATAGAGAGGTGTGATCCAATAAGAATTTTCTTAGTAGAAACAGGGTAGATTCTTCAGAGCTGATGTGGTATATGCATGGCAGGTTCCTCTGCACTGACCATTCTTCAGGGACAACTAAGGAGACTCCACTCACTCATATCCTTATTCACACACACCCTCTACCTTGCTTGTGGGCTGGTTCCAAGCAAACTGACCTCAGTCAAACTCTGGTCATCATCTGCAACAAACTTTGAAGCTGTATTCCTGATTTTCATCCAGCTCAAGTGGACATGCCCACTCCTAAGACCAGCTAAGCTTACTTCTTCTGACCCTCCATGGCCTTCAGCCTTAATTCTGGAGATCTGGTCATCTTGCTTTCAATCACAAGGTGTTGTCAATGACCAGGGAAACTCAAACCCAGGAAAGACAAGACATGAGTCTGAACAGCACCAAATTTTGTTCCAAGGCTCCAAATCCTTCCAATGTGATCTTTCTGTAAGTTATCTGACCATGTGTTTGCGGAGTACCTAAAAATTTCTAATACAACAAAGCTACTAGAACTCTTGCAAAACAGAAATCCTTTTAAAACTGGGGGAAACATGCCTTTTATCTCAGTTTTCAACAAGACATCAAACACAAGTCAGCACTATTCTCTTAGGTATTCCTTCTTGGATTTTATTTTTAATGAGATATTTGGTTTCAAAACATAGTTTAAAAGTCTAATACCCTATACCCGCAATTACGATTTTGAAAAAAGCTTTTTCACTCAAAAATATAAAAACTTCAGACTTCACATGGCATTAACCATGTCTTCAAAGTCTGCTAAAATGAATGCTAAGAGCTTTTTTATGTAATATTTTGAATTCTCTATTGACCTGAAAACAGCAGAGAATTTATGCTCCTCATATCTCCTGAGGACTGATGGGGCTCTCAAACAGCAAGAATAAAAGGGGGGAAGCAGCACTCCACACCCCATAAGCTTTACAAATGAACCTATTTCTTGTCCAGTGGGATTTCTTTTGTCAAGCCCTAAAATGAAGCCCTGTCCAGCTGTCCATGTTTGTTCTGCATCTAGCCCTCCTCCAGTCACCCCCTCCTCACAAAGCAAGAAAGACCTCTTCATACCAACCCTATACTTCTGGAAAATGTCCCAGGCACTCAGGACTCCAGAATAGTCCTGTCTAACCAGCCCAAGCCTTTTTGTATGGCCATAAGCTACAGCCCTGCCTTGAGAATCACCCAGTGAGACAAGCACAATTAGAAGAACTGGTCTAGAAGATTTATTTTAAAACCATCCCTTCTCATTGTCATAAATTCAGTGAAATGATAGAGGTTGGGAGGACCCTGGAGACCTGTGACTTCATCCCCTCATTTTACAGCCAAGCACTGTGGCAAGCAGTGGAAACCTGACCTCAGTTGAAATCTTGGCTACAAAGGTTCAAAACCCTTTCTCAGAAACCCTTGTGGCAAATTGTGTTTTGAAGTTCTGAATTCAGGTAATGTTAGAAGGTGACAGAGTATATATACCACAAAACATCACACCACCAATGGGGTCAGCACTCCATAATCAAATACAGTAATATCTCTTCAAGAGACTTTGATATTCTACTTTAAGGGCTCAATGTGTCCCCTCAAAATTCATATGTTGAAGTCCTAACCCCCAGTGCCTCAGAATATGACTATGTTTGGAGGTAAGAGTCTTTAGAAAGTCTTTAGAAAATTAAGTGAAAATGTAGTCATTAGGGTGGGTCCTAATCCATTATGATTGGTGTCCCTATAGGAAGAGGAAATTAGGACACAGGCACAAAGGGAAGGCCAGGTGAAGACACAACCCACTGCTAGCCAAGAAGAGAAATCTCAGAAGAAACCAACCCTTCCAACACCTTCATCTTAGACTTCTAGCCTCCAGAACTGTGAGGGAAACGTTTTCTGTTGTTAAAGCCTATGGTACCTTGTTACCATAGTTATGGCAGTCCTGGCAAACTAATGCACTCACTAAGCAAGGATGGTCGATAACCTTGTCAGTTAAGGTCAGGTTCTACTCCCAAGTCAGTTATGAAAAACCTTCCTATATTTTCAGAGCTTTTTTTGGCTTTCAGAAAAAAACAGAGTATGAACCTGGCTGTTTGTGAGTCTGGGGACAAGCTGTCTAGCCCAGCCAAGAGTCTGGAAGTCACAAACCTTTCTAAGAGTGCACACAGCAAACAGCATCCCTTCCAAGTCCTGAAAGCTTCTTTAAAGCCCGGCTGTCCATATTTCCAAGCTGCCTTTGAACAGGCTTCAGATAAATACGATTCTTGCCAATGAAATAACTCCTGTTACTCAAGGTCCCCCTGCAAGGAAATTCTGAATTAGTGTCTCACCAGGTCCTCCTAAGTTGGCTAAATACTTCAGATTCTTTGAATTTTGTGGGCTTATTACCACTTCCATTTTAGCACTATTGGGAAGCAGACATCCTTTCCCTCTCTGTTATACCAACATTTTGGTTAGATTTCTACACTGAATCAAAAGAAAGGGGATCACCTCAGAGCTCCTGACAGGTAATAAGCCCATATGTCTGTATGTAAGAGAAAAATAAACCATTTGAAAATACCTTTATTTAACAACTAGCTGTCCTTCCCCCACTTTTCCAAATCCTTGATCAGGGCAAGCAGCCAGTTGCTAAATTTGACAGTTTATTATTTAGCAGTAAAAACAAGCTCTGTTACTAAGCTCTTTAAAGAAACATGAAGTACCATTTTTATTCCCAGAATTCCTTTTTTAGCCCTCACTGGCTTTGTTTCTTGAGTTTCTCAATTTTTCCTCAACTGAATCATCCTGCTTTAAAGTTACACCTTGCAAGGTCCTCACCAAGTCATAGAAAACTTTGAAAGACCAGCTATACATAGCTATATAATAATAATAATAATAATAGTAATGATGACAATAATCATAATAGAAGTTAGCCATTAAGCTTCCCCAAACCAGACACTATTCTAACATATGCAAATAATCCATTTAATGATCAGAAGTCTGCTGCTATTGTTATTATCATTCCAGTTTTATGGATGAAGAAACTGGGAAATAGAAAAGTAAAATAAATTGTGCAAGGTCATATTCTAGTGAGTGAGAGAACCGAGACTTGAACCCAAGCATTCTGGCTATTCTTAGATAATATCCCTGCACCTATCCAATTGTTAACATCCAGTTGTTCATTTGTTCCATAGGCAAACATGGATAGCCTTATATATAATCTGTATGAGCAAATACTTTCAGTATATATGCAATGTTCCTTTTTTGAAGACTTCATTTGTCTAGAGAATTTTTAGTTCAGTTCACTTAACTTGATCAGTCATGTCTGACTTTTTGCAACCCCATGGACTGCAGTACACCAGTTTTTCCTGTCCATCACCAACTCTTGGAGCTTACTCAAACTCATGTCCATTGAGTTGGTGATGCATTCCAACCATCTTATCCTGTCGTCCCCTTCACCTGCCTTCAAACTTTCCAAGCATCAGGGTCTTTTCCAATGAGTCAGTTCTTTGCATCAGGTGGCCAAAGTATTGGAGTTTCAGCTTCACCATCAGTCCTTCCAATGAATATTCAGGACTGATTTCCTTTAGGATGGACTGGTTGGATCTCCTTGCAGTGCTAGGAACTCTCAAGAGTCTTCCCCAACACCACAGTTCAAAAGCATCAATTCTTCGGTGCTCAGCTTTCCTTCTAGTCGAACTCTCAAATGCACACATGACTACCGGAAAAACCAAAGCTTTGACTAGATGGACCTTTGTTGGCAAAGTAATGTCTCTGCTTTTTAATACGCCATCTAGGTTAGTCATAACTTTTCTTCCAAGGAGCAAGCGCCTTTTAATTTCATGGCTGCAGTCACCATCTTCTGTGATTTTGGAGCCCCCCAAAATAAAGTCTTTCACTGTTTCCATTGTTTTCCCATCCATTTGCCATGAAGTGATGGGACCAGATGCCATGATCTTAGTTTTCATAATGCTGAGTTTTAAGCCAACTTTTCCACTCTCCTCTTTCATTTTCATCAAGAGGCTCTTTAGTTCCTCTTCACTCTCTGCCATAAGGGTGGTGTCATCTGCATATCTGAGGTTATTAATATTTCTCCCAGCAATCTTGATTCCAGCTTGTGCTTCATCCCATCCAGCATTTCTCACTATGTACTCTGAATATAAGTTAGATAAGTAGGGTGACAATATACAGCCTTGACGTACTCTTTTCCCAATTTGGAACCAGTCTGTTGTTCCATATCCAGATCTAACTGTTGCTTCTTGACCTGCATACAGATTTCTCAGGAGGCAGGTCAGGTGGTCTGGTATTCCCATCTCTTTAAGTATTTTCCACAGTTTGATGTGATCCACACAGTCAAACGCTTTGGTGTATTCATTAAAGCAGAAGCAGATGTTTTTCTGGAACTCTCTTGCTTTTTTGATGATCCAACAGATGTTGGCAATTTGATCTCTGGTTCCTCTGCCTTTTCTTAAACCAGCATGAACATCCAGAAGTTCATGGTTCAGGTACTGTTGAAGTCTGGCTTGGAGAATTTTGAGCATTATTTTACTGGAGTGTGAGATGAGTGCAACTGTGCAATAGTTTGAACATTCTTTGGCATTGTCTTTCTTTGGGACTGGAATGAAAACTGACCTTTTCCAGTCCTGTGGCCACTGCTGAGTTTTCCAAATTTGCTGGCATATTGAGTGCAGCACTTTCACAGCGTCATCTTTCAGGATTTGAAATAGCTCAACTAGAATTCCATCACCTCCACTAGTTTTGCTCATAGTGATGCTTCCTAAGGCCCACTTGACTTCACATTCCAGGATGTCTGGCTCTAGGTGAGTGATCATGCCATCATGATTATCTGGGTCATGAAGATCTTTTTGTACAGTTCTTCTGTGTATTCTTGCCACCTCTTCTTAATATCTTCTGCTTCTGTTAGGTCCATACCATTTCTGTCCTTTATCAAGCCCATCTTTGCATGAGATGTTTCCTTGGCATCTCTAATTTTCTTGAAGAGATCTCTGGTCTTTCCCATTCTACTGTTTTCCTCTATTTCTTTGCATTGATCACTGAGGAAGGCTTTCTTATCTCTCATTGCTATTCTTTGGAACTCTGCATTCAGATAGGTATATCTTTCCTTTTTTCCTTTGCCTTTAGCTTCTCTACTTTTCACAGCTATTTGGAAGGCCTCCTCAGACACCCATTTTGCCTTTCTGCATTTTCTTTTCCTTGAGAATTTGTAGATTTATGACAAAACTGGGGGGAAGGTACGGAGATTTCACACATATTCCCTGTATCCACACATGGGTAGCCTCCCCCATTTACCACCCTCACTCACGAGAGTGGTCCATTGTTTACCAAGGCTGAACCTACACTGACATAACATAATCACCCACAGTCACTAGTTCATATCATGACCTACTCTTGGTGTTGTACATTCTATACACTATGCAAATGTATAATGACATGTATCCACCACTACAATTTATACAGAGTATTTTCACAGCACTAAAAATCCTCCTGTGCCCTACCTCTTCATCTCCCTCCTCCCCTGCCCCTGGCTACCACAGATTTTTTTTTTTAATTTTCTCCATTGTTTTGATTTTCCAGAATGTCATATACTTTGAATCATACAGTATGTAGCCTTTTCAGATTTGCCTCTTTTATGTAATAATATACATAGGGTCTCAAAGAGTTGGACATGACTGAGGGACTGAGCACATGCATTTAAGATTCTTCCACATCTTTTCAGGACTTGATAGTTCAAGTCTTTTTAATGCTGAAAAATGTTCCATTGCCTGGGTGTGCCAGAGCTTATTTATACATTTACCAACTGAAGGATACCTGCGTTGCTTCAGAAGTTGATCAATTATGAGCAAAGCTGCTACAAACATTTGTGTACAGTTTCTGTGTGGACATAAATTTTTAGTTTCTTTTGGTGAATACCAAGAAGCCTAAATGCTGGATTGTATGGCAAAAATGTGTTTAATTTTATAAGAAACCATCAAGCTGTATTCCAAAGTGGTTGAATCATTTTGCATTCCCACCAGCAATATGTAAGAGTTTCTGTTGCTTCACATCCTCATCAGCATTTGACACTGTCAGTATTTCAGATTTTGGCCATTCTGATTAGTATATCATTATATAGTAGCTCATTCTTGTTTTAATCGCCATTTACCTAAAGGCGCATGGTGTGGAAGATCTCTTCATATGCTCATTTGCCATCTGTGTATCTTTTCTGGTGAGGTATTTGTTACGGTCTTCGGCCCATTCTTTGAATAGGTTGGTTGTTCTCTTATTGTGGAGTCCCATTTGATGTATAGGGTAAATTGTGTTACTAGTATGGTTATTAGAAAGAGCATTGGACTGAAAAATTAACAAGGGTCTCATTCCACTGACTTATAACTTTGGAAAATCATTTACACACACAAAAGGAATTAAACAAGCATAAAGTCAGAAAAATTAAGGGCACAGTTGTAAAATGGAGAGAGACTGTTAAAGAGGAGAGCCCAAAATTTGCTGAGCACAGACTACAAGTCAGAAATCTGTTACAATAGATAATGTCAATGCAAATCCTCTAAGGTCTGTATGACGGGCTGAAAAATGGCCCATGAATATGTCTGCCCATTTCCTAATCCCTGGAAGCTCTGAATGTAATCTTGTTTGGAAAAAAAAAAAATGTCTTTGTAGATATAACTAAGTTAAGGATCTCCACGTGAGGAGACCATCCTAGATTATGTAGCTGGGCCAAATCCAATGGTGACTGTCCTTATAAGAGACACACAGAAGATGCACACAGAAGAGGAGAAAGCAATGTGACTACTGAGGGAGAGAATGGAATGACACAGCCATAAACCAAAGAATACTAACAGTGACCAGACACTGGAAGAGGCAAGGAACAGTCTCCCTTGGAGCTTCTGGAAGGAACATACCTACCAACACCATGATTTCAGAATTCTGGCCTCCAGAACCATCAGAGAATAAAATTACATTATTTTAAGTCACTTGGTCTATGGTAATTTGTTACAGTACTTATAGGAAACAAACACAATTGGTGGTATAAAAAATGATTATCAAAGGTCTGGCAGGTACCAGAGGTAGGTTACCTTAATATGCACTTAAGTATGCTTATTTCCATTGAACAAGAAAGAAAATGAAGTCTCAGAGAATTCGCTCCTCTTGTTTATCTTGAAAGGCTAGTATGGATATTAAGTGAGATATTTACACGTGACAGGTGCTTGAGAACTGTAAACACCACATCATAAAAGCTAGGATGATGATGATGATAATTAGGACTTTGACCGTACAGGATGGGGAAAGGCACATTTTTATGGATCAAATAATGAAGGTAATACACATTAGAAAATTTCCTGGACAAGTATTTCTAGTCTTCAAAAATTATAATATTGGGACTTCCCTGGAGGTCCACTGGTTAAGACTCTGTGTTGCCAATATAGAGGACACAGGTTTGATCCCTGGTCAGGGAACTAGATCCTATATGCCTCACAGCATAGCCAAAAAGATTTTTTTAATTACAATGAAATACACATAATAAAATATAATTAAAACTTTTTAATGATTCTGAAGAATCAGGCAGCTCCTCGGTCTTCATTATGAATATTAATTATTACTGCATTGTCAAAGAAATAAAAAGATTTCTATTTGGAGCTGAAGAAACTAATAGTTATGGAGTGCTTACCATGTATTAGATATAGTACCAGTGCTTTCATAAGCATTAGCTGATACCAGTTGACTTCTAATTCTTTTTCGTTTAACTCTATATGTGGTCAACAAGGTAACAACCCAAATGAGCAAGGCACTTTCTGATAGCATTGGTATTATTCTATAATCAAACTAAAGAGTCTGCTATTCAAGCATCAATAGACAAACAATTATAACAGTTCTGGGAAAGATATTATTTAGGCACTTCATTCAATACATCTGGGGATGTGGCAAGTAATGAGTCAAGCCTCCTCTTCTAAAATGGACACATTTCCATTTGCACATTGATAAAAACATTTTTATGGCCATTTAGACCTTCTCAAATATTCCCACTCTAATCAGTACTGACACAATGAAATTAGCCTAGGGGTTTCTCTTCACATGTGTCCTTTGAAACATTCATCTAAGCTGTATTTCTTTCCTTAAGACGTTGACATTTAAACAAAGAAAAAGCAAGCATGTAAACAAGCAAAATATTTTATTGGACCTGTTCAAGAAAGCTTTACAGTGAAATCTGAAAAGTACAAGGGGAAAAAAAATTTCAGATTAATTAAAACCAAGCACTGTGGAAGAACAGTAAGGTCAGTAAAAGAAAAACTAATCATGGACAAGGAAGCTAATGATTCTCTGGAGGAAACAATTGGGAAGAGGATCCAGAATAATACATACAACATCCAATGCCCATAATCTACATATATAGCATGAGGCATGAAAAAAGGAAATGCACAGGTTGATGCCAGGAAGAAATGTAGCACTGCATTGTATTAAACATTCTGCTTCTGTTCTGTTCTGTTCCCTCGCTCAGTCGTGTCCGACTCTTTGCGACCCCGTGGACTGTAGCCTACCAGGCTTCTCCGTCCATGGATTCTCCAGGCAAGAATACTGGAGTGGGTTACCGTTTCCTTCTCCAGGGGATCTTCCCGACCCAGGGATCAAACCCGGGTCTCCCGCATTGGAGGCAGACGCTTTAACCTCTGAGCTAGCTTTTTTAAAACAAAAATAGAACTTAATGGTTTCCAAGGGAGAAGAAGGGGGAGGAAGAGAGTTAGGGATCCACATGTACACACTGGTATATTTAAAACGGATTAAAAAAAATAGGGGTAGACCATGAAATCAAGACTCAGTTGCTGCTGCTACTGCTAAGTCGCTTCAGTCGTGTCCGACTCTGTGCGACCCCATAGACGGCAGCCCACCAGGCTCCCCCGTCCCTGGGATTCTCCAGACAAGAACACTGGAGTGGGTTGCCACTTCCTTCTCCAATGCATGAAAGTGGAAAGTGAAAGTGAAGTCGCTCAATCATCAGCAGCCCCATGGACTGCAGCCTACCAAGCTCTTCCGTCCATGGGACTTTCCAGGCAAGAGTACTGGAGTGGGTTGCCATTGCCTTCTCCGTAAGACTCCGTAATTCCCCTTAAATTCTGAGGGTTGAATGTTTTTACCTTAGTGGCAATAGAAGGGAACACCTGCTTCAAAGAAACATACCAGTTGAGGAGAAAGATCACTGTTCATGTTAAGAAAGCATATGCTATAACAATTACATACTAACCGTATAAGTAAATGAATGGTAATATTAATATGTTGTCATTAAGTAAAAAAAAAAATCTTATTCTTGAGAGGTGCATTCTGAACCATTTAGGTGTGAAGTGTTAGAATGTCTGCAATGTATTTCAAATGGTTCATTACAAGTAACTATCCACAGAGCACCAGGTTTGAGCTCCCTGCATCATAAGTGAGTTCTTACAGGCTAATCTATTTCTATTATCCTCCAATAAAAAATAAATTAAAAAAACAAGCAAAAAAATCCAGTAAAAAAACTGATATCCAAAGAAGAGAAAAAGATTTAAATGTGGACAGGTGTTGAATATAGATATGCTGCTGCTGCTGTCACTTCAGTCATGTCTGACTCTGTGTGACCCCATAGACGGAAGCCCACCAGGCTCCCCCGTCCCTGGGATTCTCCAGGCAAGAACACTGGAGTAGGTTGATATAGGTATTCATAAAATGCATGTTCATTATACACATCTTTCAACTTTTTTTGTAGGTTTAAAATTTTTTTAAATAAAAATTGGACAGAGAAAAGAAAATATTCATGTGAACTTACAACTCGAAACCCTAAAGACAATCCCCAGCTCATAAACTTGTTTTGTTTGACCAATATAGTATTTTCAGTTTTGTTGTAATGAATGAATATCATTTTAAGAACTAGGAGCTTCCATATAAATATCTGGACTTCTGGGTTATTTTAAAATATAGGATTATCTGCCTGCCTTTCCTTACGGTAACAGCTAGCGGAAGGGGGTTCACTGTTGTCCACTGGGCATGATCACACCCCACTGTCCCCACCAAACCTGCTTCCCTCACTTCCAGTACTTTACTGGCCCCCATACAGAGGTTGAGTTTGTTATCTCTCAGTACACAGCATAAACCTGATGAGAAAAGGAATGGTGAAGGCTTCTGTTAAAACTAAAAGGAAAGTTGAATCCAAAAGGGCTGCATGGAAAAGTACAGCCCAACAGAAAATGAAGGACCTTTTCCTAATTCCCACTGTCAGACTAGAAGACAGGCAAAATAAAGCAATGGTGGGACTTTGGTTCCCATTTGTAGTTATCAGGTCTTGTTACTGTGTACATTTATGGACATGCTTTCCATCACCATAGTTGTCACATTGCTTGCATCACATCAGTGGGTTTGTCTTCTCTGAACTGGGTTTGTTTGTTTTTTTGAAGGTAGTCTTATTTGTGTCTTCACTTCTCCCAGGAAGCCATGGCATCTGGTAGGAGCTCTATAAAGCTTTATAGGATGAGTGAAGGAGTAAATGAATGAACGAAGTGGGTGCTATAAAGCAATGAAGAAGAGGCAGTAATAATTCAGCTTAAAAAGAGATAGGTAGAGATGACAATACCTGAGGCCGATCTCCAAGATGAATCATAATGTTAACTAATATGCACTATTTGAGAACTAACTGTTCTTGAGTATTACTCTAAACATTTTACATAACATTTAATCTTTGTAACAGTCTACAAGGCAGACACTATTATTATCTCCTTGTGACAGAAGAGGACACCGAGACAAAGGTGTTCAGTGACTTCTGTAATATTCTAAATGCAGGTATTATAATTTGGCTTCAGGACCTGCCCTTTAACCACTGAGCATGGATAATGTGTCGGCTCTCTCCAATGTGCTCTACATATTATCCCATTTAATTCTCATAGCCACGGAAGTCCCTGGATGACATTCCAGTCAAAGGACAACAGTAAGCAAAGTTATGGAGGTGGGGGACAAAAAAGGCAGGTACGCAGGTACTGGGAGTTACAAGCTGTTCAGTGTTCTGCATGTGACAAGCCCAAGACAGATAAGATCATCCATGAGGCTGGATAACATCCTGGAAGGAAATATGAAAGCTACTTGATGGTGTCCTGTCCAGAGGGGAACAATTGAGGGGTTTTCAGTAGAAGAATGAGAGTCAGACTTCATTTCAGGTAAGTCAGTCTATCATGATATAGAGGACCAGTTAGGAAATCACTGTGGTGTGCCGTGTGAGAAATGATAAAGGCTGATGCTATAGCAGTCACAACAGGGGACAGATGGAAAACTTCAGTAGCCAGTTTGCAACTGATTGGATGGAAGAGAACATGAAAAGGAATGGACTGAAGATGAATTTTTCAGCCCGAGGACCAGGTGATGAATGGAAGAGCCACCAGCTACAAGGAGCCCCAGAGAAAATCAAGAGAGCCAGCACAGGCTCCGTAGCACACACCAGCCATTCGTTTTATCTCTTCTTTGATAAAGCTGGTAAGTGATAAATGAAGACGATCACAGATATGGCCTGTCTGGATTTTTACAAACTCTCAAAGTCTCTTTGTGAGTCCTTAAATATACCAACACACTATCTTCCCTGGGTCCTTATGCGGAAAACGCTTCCTGGAGAGATTCAGAACCAGTCGGTTCCTCATTTCATTCATATCTTTACTTAGAAGTTTTCCCTGACAGCCCTATATAAAAAAAGCACTTTCACACCATCCTCCTTTATTATTCCAATCACTTTGCTTGATTTTTCTTATTTAATAAATGCATTAACTTATCTCCCTGCTCCTAGAATAAAACCCCATGAATGCAGTGATTTGTTTTTCTCCTTGCTGTAGCCTTAGGGCCTAGCATAGTGCCTGGCACTATGATTTTTAATAAATTGTTATTGAATGAATTAATAAAAGAATGAATGGAATCCTTATAAATAAATTTGTACATGTGAATAAAGAGATAGCACAGGAAAGTGAACCCAGAGAGCATTCATAAATAGATTCACACTAACATGAGGAGAGCTTCCCCCCACAGAAATAACTAGCCTCTGTCCTTTCCTGACCCTGTACTAATCAATATTTCTATAGCAACAGCTTATATTCAGGCAAGAAGGCATGCCTTTTCAACTTCCTTATATCATCAGTTCAGTTCAGTTCAGTCACTCAGTCGTGTCCAACTCTTTGCGACCCCATGAATCACAGCACACCAGGCCTCCCTGTCCATCACCAACTCCCGGAGTTCACTCAAACTCATGTCCATCGAGTTGGTGATGACATCCAGCCATCTCATTCTCTGTCGTCCCCATCTCCTCCTGCCCCCAATCCCTCCCAGCATCAGAGTCTTTTCCAGTGAGTCAACTCGTCGCATGAGGTGGCCAAAGTATTGCAGTTTCAGCTTTAGCATCAGTCCTTCTAATGAACACCCAGGTCTGATCTCCTTTAGAATGGACTGGTTGGATCTCCTTGCAATCCAAGGGACTCTCAAGAGTCTTCTCCAAAACCACAGTTCAAAAACATCAATTCTTCGGCAATCAGCTGTCTTCACAGTCCAACTCTCACACCCATACATGACCACGGGAAAAATCATAGCCTTGACTAGTCAGACCTTTGCTGGCAAAGTAATGTCTCTGCTTTTTAATATGCTATCTAGGTTGGTCATAACTTTCCTTCCAAGGAGTAAGCATCTTTTAATTTCATGGCTGCAATCAGCATCTGCAGTGATTTTGGAGCCCCAAAAAATAAAGTCTGACACTGTTTCCAATGTTTCCCCATGTATTTCCCATGAAGTGATGGGACCAGATGCCATGATCTTTGTTTTATGAATGTTGAGCTTTAAGCCAACCTTTTCACTCTCCTCTTTCACTTGCATCAAGAGGCTTTTGAGTTCCTCTTCACTTTCTGCCACAAGGGTGGTGTCATCTGCATATCTGAGGTTATTGATATTTTTCCTGGCAATCTTGATTCCAGGTTGTGCTTCTTCCAGCCCAGCGTTCCTCATGATGTATTCTGCATAATGACAGAATTCTTTTTAAAGATCTTGAATGATAAAACAAGAGGAAAGTAAATATAAATAATCTACTTTTAGGGACCATAAATTTAGGGAACCAACTGGACAATTGTATGTGGAAAAGGTATGAGAGATTGCAGATTTGAGTATTTTCATTGCTTACCTCATGTACCAACTAGATCATTTAAATATGTACTAAAGTCTTCCTGGGTGCCAAATACCATGCTAGACAGACACAGATGCATAAAATATGGTCCCTACTTTCGAGAAACTTAAAGTATATCTACAAACATAATGGTAGATAAATTTTATATAATGTACAAATTTCTGAACTTTTACCAAAAAAAAGGCTAATATTGGAGATGGAGAAAGGCAATTACTTCAGTCCAAGGAGAGCTGATGATGCCTGAGCATGGTCTTAAAGCACATGCCCATACTGGGCAGGTAAAGAAAGGTGAGAAGTGGCGTTCCAGGCAGAGGGAAGAGAAGGAGTAAAGACAGGGACATAACACATCCTAGCAAAACACTATTTCTAGAGCAGTCCGGGTGGCCTCCCAGCAGTACACGCGGTGAAAACAACCAACGCCGCCCTGCAGTTCTCCTTCTTTGCTCACCCTCTGGGGCCTTCATCGCCTCTTCTTTTGTTCACCAGTTGCAAGACGTGGGTTCAGGACTTGGGGAACAAGAAGCTTCCCCTTATGCCTTTGGACCAATTTATCAGGGGTTTCAATGGTGTTTTAGCAAAAAGGCAAGCTGTTCTGTTTTCCTGTATGTTTATCTCCACAGATTCCAAACACAGGGGGAGAGCTGACTGGATCTGGGTATTCCTCAGTCTCCAAGCCATTGACTACCTAATGATACCTCAATCCCGCCATTACTTTCAACACAAATATCTCAATGGTAATTGTGCAAAAGAGGGAGAAAACATACTACAATGCTTTTACAGGCAAAAATACAATATCTGAGTTTTTATAGGTAAAATTTACTAACAATGAAGCAAAACTTCCCAAAAGTCACAAATTTTATTCCAAAAATGACTGTTCTAAAAATGGCTTCCAGATACCAGAAATGCTAAAACAGATGTTAGAGAACAAAAGCCAACAGAGCACCTGGTTAATAGTTGGAAGGAAAATATTAGCTGTCACTTTGCCAAAAATTAGCTTTGTGAATCATACCATGTCTAGTGTTCGGTTGCCCTGTACTCAATGACCACCAAGAAGATTTGGCTCTATTGCATTGCTATGCATCTAAGATGTGCCTGACACACAGCTCAGTCAGACTTTGAACTATTCATAACTAGGGCATGTTTTTGCTTATTTGTTATTTTTAAATGCCAGACTCCTAAATAATTCTACCCTCAAACCACTGTCCCCTTGCTGACTTTTCTTTTGTTTGCTTACTTGCTTGTTGCTGGGAGCTAAAGACCTAGAGCTGCCTGTGGCCCTCCCATATCTGTATTCTTTAAAAGTGAAAAAACAAACAATTTTTAAAGAGTATTTCCTGTAGTTTCCTCTAATTCTGGGTGGTAGACCTAGTTTCAATGGTTTTAATTTTGCCTTTAACATCCAAATGCTTTATAATGCAGGAATGAACATCAACTGGCAAACATTTTCTTTTCCCTATATGGCTAGAGACCAAAATCTATGTTTTTATATGCTGCTAATATTTTGCCTCAGATATATTTACAGTATTCATTTCATCAAACGCTGAACTCTCATTTCCAGAATTTTTTTTAATTCCATGTGTTTCTTCAGAAGACAGGAATAAACAATCTTGTAATACATGATGGTTCAATACAGTTAAAAGAGCTCTAGGCTATTTATAGCAATTAGACCATAAAGAGGGAAACAAACCATATGTACATTTATTATGTCCATAAAATGTAACATACGGAAATGAATTCTGACAGTGATGGTGGAACTGTTTGCATGTCACATGTCAGCATCTACCACGGGAATTAATGAATAGGACTTGTCACAATGCTTTCTTTTTGGATCTGGAAGGGTCAAACTGCCATAATAAATATCAGTTGTGGCTAACACTGAATGGCATCGGCATCTTAGGGACAGAGAGGAATGTTCTCTGATCTCACCTTCCTTAGTCTTCAGCTCCTTCATGGTAATTCCCAGGGATGCAGAGGGCTGCATCACACTCAAGCCTTGTTCCACACTCCAAGACACTAGAAAAATCTTCTGCTTCAAAGTCTCTTGTGTCAACGGAAGCAAACTCTCTGCCTGAGGACTGAGGTCTCAGCTATTATGTCAATGGCAGAAACATCAGTTAGTTGCAGCTTCTGCTTCACCTGGCAGAGTGGTGCCTGAGCCCAGGGCCCTGCCTGGTGAGGGAAGAAGCTTTGCTTCCATGTCTGTTTAGCCTACTGTGCAGACAGCGCTGTACCAGGTGCCAGGAAAGAAGGAAGAGAGGCAGTCAGAGAATCAGAAGATGTTGCCCACCCCCTGAGGGAGACACAACGCAACTGAGAAATGAAACATGCACACATAAAATAATTATAGTATAACCAAAATTTTGTTATTTATAATCTCTCACTGAATTTGAAGAAGGGTAGAAGCTGATAAACACTGAGTGCAGTAAAATCCTGACTCATAATAATGGCTTTTGTTTAGCATTAAGTAGTGGGTGGGAACATTCAAAGGAGATCAGTGGTGCTTCATGAGAAGGGGAGATGGGGAAGCAGCAGGGAAAAGCTCCCAGCGGATGCAGGTGTGGGAGGTTAGAACCAGCAAAGCTGTCATAATGGAGGGGAGCACTTCTGGAGAAGGGACCTCCCGCCTCCAGGCTGCGGAGGGAAACAGATAAATGAAGGGGAGGAGGCGGAGGAGTTGAAAGATGCTCTCTAAACACGTGATGTAAAACCTCGCCGCCTTCTTCCCTATGTGACTGCTGGTATAATCTTCATTTCTCAGACATACACTGTGCAGTATACTTCTTTGACAGCACTGTAAAGCTTTGCTAATTCCTTCCTCACTGAAGTCTTGGGTGAGGAAGAAGCTGATGCTCTTCATGTAGATATGCTATTTAGTCTATAATGGAAATAGCCCAAAGCAATAAGCTAAATAGGTGTTCAAATTCTACCTGCCCATTGGGGTCCCACTCAAATGACAACCTAATCCAAGAAGCCTCACCTTAAAATAGGTTCTCTTTCCTCTGAGCTTCTTTATTGTTCCAGCTGTACCTTTTTGTGGTAGTTATTACTACTACCTGTGGTACACACTGGGCTTCCCTGGTGGCTCAGAGGTTAAAGCGTCTGCCCGCAATGTGGGAGACCTGGGTTCGATCCCTGGGTCAGGAAGAACCCCTGGAGGAAATGGCAACCCACTCCAGTATTACTATGTGTAATTTTTCCTTCTAAATACTACACATTTCTTGAAAACAAGATGTATCTGGAGCATCTTTTCAACTTCCCATTGCCCAGTACTGTGCTTGGATGTAGTAAATACCTGTGTATGAATAAGTAAGCTTATGAAAATGCTGAAATAACATAGCATGTATGATGTTTATACACAGTGAAGGAACTTTGTGTAAACAGGTAAACAGTCTGGAGAGGAATTGGTCAGGGAAGGCATTGAGGCAGAGGTAACTTTTGAGCTGCTTCATAGACAAAATGGTAGACTTGGATCAATGTGGATCGTGAACAGCATTCTAGGAGAGAAGGACAGTATTATTAGAAAAAGCACTGACCACCGTGATCCAAGGATGTAGCTCTGTATTTGTAGTAATACCCACTTTTCTCCCCCTGAGAGGGAAAAATGAAGCTCTAGTCCTCTTGACTTAAAGCAAAATACTGTGGGATGAGGATAAGGAATAATAAAATTTACTAATTTGCCCTGGAGAAAATACACACACATACATTCGTAACCTTCTTATGATAGGAGTGAAACATAACACTGAAAACATAAGTCACAGACGTTACTAAGCAAATTCCAAGAGAACTATATGATATCCTTTCAAAAGAACAATATCCATTCCTCATGTTTAGTTATTCCATTAATAGCTGGCAGAAACCTAGGACATTTACAGCAGCAAAACCAGAAGTTGCTCAAGTGTGAACAAATGATCTGCTGGACTAGACCAGTTTGTTAGAAATCCACTCAATTATATATTCAGTGTTCAGTTACTCAAATATTTATTGAATCGCAAATGCATGTAAAGCACTTGCTAAGCAATCTGGATCATACATATAAATTTAAGACAAGATCCTTGTCCTCAGAGAGATTACAGTCTAGTTTGAAAGATCGGAATTGTGTGATCGAAAACAAATCATACATTAAAAATAAAATTTCTTAAATCATAAGTAAGGATTGATGTGACGCCTGTTACATATGAATAAAAGTGAACCACTTAGAAAGGACTTTCATAGAGAGGCAACCTCTGAGCTAAAGCACTTCATGGAAATGGTAGCCTTTGGTCCAGGACTTAAAGGGCATTACAGATCAACAGCAAGGCATTAATACAAATACACAGGGTTATATAATTTATTTCTGGAGCACTAAGTATTCAAAATTCTAGACTCATCGCAGTGGAAGGTAAATACAGAGAACAGAAAACAAAGCAAGAACAATGGGTTGGGAAGAGATTGTATACGGAGTTTTTTTGCTAGTCCCAAGGCCTTTGAACACACAAGACTTCCAACAGCTTGGGCAGTAACAGAAATTTTCCCATGACTGGAATTTACCTGAGTTATTGAAAACAGCTGCTTGGTTTCTCTTGGGTAAATTTCCAACTTAGTACCTTGAAGTATGGATTGTTTTTATTTTTTAAAACAATCAAGACCATACAACATTAGATATCATGATATATTCCTTGAAGACTTCGATATTATCTTTTAGATATTCAAACACAAGGAACTTCAATTTAGCCATACCAAGTTAATTTATTCTGTAAACAGTTAGCATAATCCTATAGCATTTTAGCAGCAAAACCAGAACCTCTGAAGTCGATAAATGAGGGCTCAAGTATCAGCCATAATTTACATTTCCAGATTATAGTCACAGTAATGAAACCCTTTAGGATTATTAAAATGCATTTTGTACAGTGTATTTATTACTTGGCATTTCTTATTTATGACTCATAGGAAGGCGAACCTAAGCAAAATAAAACACAAACTATACTTTCACTAGAATAATGAGATACTATTCATTCTCTTCTGCAAATACAATTTTATTAGGTTTTAAATGGCTGTGTTGGTTGGATTCTTGGGAGCAATGCTTTTCACTTTACCTATCTCAGAGGCCTTTCTTAAGCAAACTAATTTAGCATAAAGAAAATACTGTATTTAGGTCTTGGAGCTAAACTATATTATTTAAAACACCTGGTGGGTAAAGGTTTTTTTGACATGAAAGCACAAGGAGCAAATGATGCAAGCTTTTCTAACAGAATTACTAATAACCATACTAGGCCTAGCCGACTTGATCTGACATTATCTTAATAATTAAAAAACATCCTTACTTAAGTCAGAATGAAGGCCTAGAGAAAAGAAACAACCATCCAGCCACATCACCCAATTATTACCATTTTCCACTTACAAAAGATAGCAGAACCTCCATTTCTCATTCAAACTAGAGCAAATTACAAAACATGCCTTCTTTAAAGTGCTTCACTTTTTGATGGCCTGGCCTTCTCAATAGGACAAAAGTGACCTTCCTTTCAGAGTCTCTGATTCAATCATTCTTCTCCAGTGAGTGTTTCCTCAAGCCACACCATCTTGGGATAGAAGAGGACAAATGTGATCACTTTAATAAGCCCTATTTAGTTATTTCTCTTACTGATAAGACCTCAGAGTATAAAAAACTTCCCCACATCAGTGTCAAGTCCTGTTTCTTTCAGAAAATTCCCTAGGGCCCCCGCTAGGAAAAGCAGCACCCTTTGTAGTATGGCTGATCCAAAGCCTCTGCCAGTTCATATGGCTTCACTGTGCCAGGATCACTTCCCCAGAAGTGGGGCAGGCCCTGGAGGCTACCTGTTGAGATTTACACCTTCACCCCATCATTACCAGCACTGGGATGGTCATAGTCACATTTTTAAAATGTCTTTGTACTTTTGAAACACCTCTGTACTTCAATTTCTCATCTGAAAAATAGATATAAACATAATATTTACCTCAAATGATTGTCATGACAGATAATTCATATGGAGCTGTGATTAAAAAAAAACTATTAACATCATTGTTTGTTATGGCCTCCAGTCAGGCATCATCCTGAAGCTGAGTCAGGGAGTAATCTGATTATTTGACTCAGTAATTTTACTCAAAATTTTCCTTCCCTGACAGTCACCACCTCTGGACTAAACTTGGGCTCCATGTTTAGAGCCCAATGCTGGAATTTCCCAGCATTCCCTTTCAACAGGAGGATAAATTCTTTGTTTATTGAGAGAACCCTGGTATACCCTCCCAGCCAGCTTTGCTAGCATGCTTACTTGGCTCAGGCTCTCACACTGGAACACTCAATATGTGATTGAAGCCAAAAATACTTAGGAAAGACTTCTGAAAAATAGTGTCAGGTCATATGCACACAGTGATTGAGAGCACTGAATAGTTAACAGCCTGCACTCTTGGGTCCAATGGCAGGCTCACCACTGTCAGCAGGAATCTTGTGCAAGTCACTTAACTTTTCAGTTTCTGCATCCTCATATGTGGATAATGGTACTAACTGTACCAATTTCATAGGGTTGATATGACTATAAAAGATGTTAATATGTATAGTGCTTAGAATAATACCTAGCAAGTATTTTTAGAGCTCAATATAGAATGTTAACTCTGGTCACCTGTTATCTTTGTTATAAAACATGATCATGCAGAAGCTTGGAATGTTAAGTTTAGCTTTGAATCCCAGCCATCCCACTTCCAAACTCTATAACCTTGGATGATGATAAGGATGATAACTAACATTTACTGAATTACATGTTGTTCAGTTGATAAGTCGTGTCCAACTCTTTGAAATCCCATGAACTACAGCATGCCAGGCCCCTCTGTCCTCCACTACCTCCCAGAGTTTGCTCAAATTCATGTCCATTGAGTCAGTGATGCTATCTAAATCATCTCATCCTCTGCCACTCCGTTCTCTTTTTGCCTTCAATTTTTCCCAGCTTCAGGGTATTTTCCAGTGAGTCAACTCTTTGCATCAGGTGGTCAAAGTATTAGAACTTCAGCATCAGTCCTTCCAATGAATATTCAGGATTAATTTCCTTTAGGGCTGACTGGTTTGATCTCCTTACTGCCCAAGGGACTCCCAAGCATCTTCTCCAGCACCACAGTTTGAAAGCATCAATTCTTTGGTGCTCAGCCTTCTTTATGGTCCAACTCCCACATCTATACATGACTACTGGAAAAACCACAGCTTTGACTACATGAACTTTTGTTGGCAAAGTGATGTCTCTGCTTTTTAATATGTTGTCTAGGTTATCATAGCTTTCCTTCCAAGAAGCAAGTGTCTTTTAATTTCATGGCTGTAGTCATCATCCACAGTGGTTCTGGAGCTTAAGAAAAGAAAATCTGTCACTATTTCCACTTTTCCCCTATCTATTTGCCATGACGTTATGGGACTGGATGCCATGATCTTAGTGTTTTGAATGCTGAGTTTCAAGCCAGCATTTACAAATAGCTGAGGGAAGAAAAGAAGCAAAAGGCAAGGGAAAGGGAAAGATAAATCCAACTGAATTACGTACCTGCCAGTTTATGTATGTTATCTCATTTGTATTTCACTAACATGCTATAAGGTAAGTATTTTTATCATACCCACTTTCCAGATGAGCAAAGATCAAAAGGAGTTTATAATCACCAAAAGATACAGAGCTGGCAAGTAGCAGAATGTCCTCATTCTGCTATTACCCTATCCCCTTAACCACTGGACCATATTCCCTCTCCATGTTACATAATGCCCACCTTGCAGGAGAGGATCAAAAATAACCTAAGCGGTCAAGAACAGCAGCAATTATAATCAAAGTACAAACCTTAATGTACTTCATGGGAAGTATAAGATATCTCTGTGAACAGTGAGTGCCTGAGGCTTGAGGGGTTAAAGTGTTATAAGCTACAGTTCTCAAGGAGAGAACATTCAGAGCCGGGTAGGTTCCTTACAGACTCACACTGGGGGCAGGCCTGAAGCGGCACAGTCTCCGTGTGCTGATGAAAAGATCTGCCTCATGCTTCTAAAATAAGAAGTGCATCCATGGGCCGTAAACACCATCCAAAATGTCTTTTTCACACTCAGTATGGTTTGCTGACACCACCCCGAAGGAACTATAACACAGACTCCAATGTGCTCTGGGGAAAACGTCCTCTCCTTGGGACACACCCCTGCAGTATTTGCCGTGTTTGGTTTCAACACTGTTTAAAACACACTGCGTGCATATGGGCTCAGTAGTGTCTGACTCTTTGCCACCCCATGGACTGTAGCCTTCAATTCTTTACCACTGTGCCACCTGGGAAGCCCTTAGAAGACATCAGCGGCCCTAAGATGGGTGGAGACAACACGAGTTCACTGTGAAGGGCCAAAAAGCCATGAAGAAGGATTCTGGGGAAAACATGCCTTGAATCAAAAATGCATAGTCCTTCTGAAACTTCTTGCTCCAGAGTTTATAAAGGGAATGGATCCAGCCCTCCTTGTTTATAACAAGGAAAGCTCTACAGTGCCAGAGGCATAGATGAACAATTTTGTTTTGCTTCAAGTGTGTAGACTTAAACAAATGAGAATTTAGAGGCTTTATAAAAGTGGGAAAATGGAAAGAAAAACAGTAAATGGAAAACTTAAAAGGTCGGGGATGAGAAATGATACTGGGGAGAGGGAACAAAGAAATCTAAACGCAAATTTGAAGCTTTGCTTGTAATCTGACAGTCTCATCTCCCCATGAAACACTATAGCAGTATTTACCATTATTTTTGGTATGAACTTATTTTCAGAAAGGTATGGGCATGGGGAAAGTCTGTGACCAACTTCCATTCAGCCCAGAGGTTCCTCAAGGGGACCCAGCAGTTAGGAGTCACTCAAAGTTCCTTGGCTGAATATTTTTGTAAAAAAGAGATGGGGTGGGAGCGGGGAAAGGGACATCCAAGGCATGCCTAGTAAGGTGAACTGACCCACGCATTTAGCAAATTCCATTTGACAGATATCTAGAAGACAGCAGGGCTCCATGCAACTCACACCCACCAAAGAAAGAGCCACTGAGGCAAGTGGTGACACAATCACCAGAAGCAGAATTCAGCTGAGCTTCTGTTTGGATCAAGTGCCCTAGGTTTGAACAGAAGACACAGAAAAAGAATCGGAGCAGAGTGCCTCTTATTTTGCAGCAAGAGTGGAGGTGTCAGGGGCCTGCAAATTATTTCTAACTAACCCACATATCTCCCATGGTCTTCAGAAAGTGAAGTCCTGATTAGTCTTTCAAATGCTAACTGAGCAGTCTTCTGATGTGTACTCTGGATTAAGTTACTTCAAATATTAACTAGGGGACAACTTATCTTTGACAAAGGAGGCAAAAATATAAAATGGAGAAAAGACAGTCTCTTTAACAAGTGGTGCTAGGAAAACTGGTCAGCCAGTTGTAAAAGAATGAAACTAGAACACTTCCTAACACCATACACAAAAATAAACTCAAAATGGATTAGAGAGCTAAATGTAAAACCAGAAACTATAAAACCCCTAGAGAAGAACGTAGGCAAAACACTCTCTGACATAAATCACAGCAGGATCCTCCAAGACCCACCTCCCAGAATATTGGAAATAAAAGCAAAAATAAACAAATGGGACCTAATTAAAATCAAAAGCTTCTGCACAGCAAAGGAAACTATAAGCAAGGTGAAAAGACAGCCTTCAGAATGGGAGAAAATATTAGCAAATGAAGCAACTGAGAAAGAATTAATCTCCAAAATATACAAGCAGCTCCTGCAGCTCAATTCCAGAAAACTAAGTGACCCAATCAAAAAATGGGCCAAAGAACTAAACAGACATTTCTCCACAGAAGAAATAAAGATGGCTAACAAACACATGAAAAAATGCTCAACATCCCTCATCATCAGAGAAATGCAAATCAAAACCACAATGAGATACCATTTCACACCAGTCAGAATGGCTGCTATCCAAAAGTCTACATGCAATAAATGCTGGAGAGGGTGTGGAGAAAAGGGAACCCTCTTACACTGTTGGTGGGAATGCAAACTAGAACAGCCACTATGGAGAACAGTGTGGAGATTCCTCAAAAAACTGGAAATAGAACTGCCATATGATCCAGCAATCGCACTCCTGGGCATACACACCGAGGAAACCAGAATTGAAAGAGACACATGTACTCCAATGTTCATCGCAGCACTGTTTATAATAGCCAGGACATGGAAGCAACCTAGATGTCCATCTGCAGACGAATGGCTATGAAAACTTTGGTACATATACACAATGGAGCATTACTCAGCCATTAAAAAGAATGCATTTGAACCAGTTCTAATGAGGTGGATGAAACTAGAGCCTATTATACAGAGTGAAGTAAGCCAGAAAGAAAAACACCAATACAATATACTAACGTATATATATGGAATTTAGAAAGATGGAAATGATAACCCTGTATACGAGACAGCAAAAGAGATACAGATGTATAGAACAGTCTTTGGGACTCTGTGGGAGAGGGTGAAGGTGGGATGGTTTGGGAGAATGGCACTGAAACATGTATATTATCATATGTGAAACAAATCACCAGTTCAGGGTCGATGCATGTTACAGGATGCTCGGGGCTGGTATGCGGGGATGACCCAGAGGGAGGATAAGGGGAGGAGGGAGGTGGGAGGGGGGTTTGGGAGGGGGAACTCAGGTACACCCGGGGCGGATTCATGTCAATGTATGGCAAAACCAACCAATATAATATTGTAAAATAATTAGCCTCCAATAAAAATTTAAAAATAAATAAAAATATTAACTAGGCATGAATTAAAACTAATTTAAACTCACTCATGCTCACATATTATGGTCCATGCTAGAGTATTTTAAAGCTAAATTACCACCGGTGTAATAGCCCACTGTCTTTGGTTCTGCAGCTAGTAAATAGCACAGCTGAAACAGAAGCTTCATATGGCCCAAGGCAAACATTTCTGTCACTAAAACGAGTTTATGGTCCAGTAAGAGAAACTAACATGCATACAGATAAAACAAAGGAATGAGAGAAACCAGCCTTACAAAGAGTTCAGAGTAAAATTGGTGTTTATGTTGCTTTAAAATCCCAGCCTGCTTTTGCAGTGAATAAGACACCTGGATATTGGTTTAGAAAAAAATTTTCTGATTCTTCATCACATGATCCTCTAAATTCCAAACTATTGGCAATATGCACGAAAACGTAAAATGTACAAAGTCATTAATCCAGCATAGTCCCTTTTCAACATTTGCTTTAATGAGATAATCACATATAAGAAATTTATCTATGTACAAAGATGCCCACCACATCAGTATTTAGCAAAAAATCAGAAACAGCTAAAAGTCATCAATAAGGAATTGATTAAGCCAGTTAGTGTAACTGACTTCAATGGACAACCAAGCATTCATCAAGCATATTGATGCTGCTGATATGGAAAGATGATCATAGTGTTTTTGAGTGTTTATTAAGGCCAGTGTGGCAAAGAAAAATATAGTCTGATAATCTGAATATAAAATTGGTAGGCATGTATACGAAGGCAATGGCAAGCCACTCCAGTACTCTTGCCTAGAAAATCCCATGGACAGAGGAGCCTGGTAGGCTGCAGTCCATGGGGTCGCTACTAGTTGGATATGACTGAGCGACTTTACTTTCACTTTTCACTTTCACGCATTGGAGAAGGAAATGGCAACCCACTCCAGTGTTATTGCCTGGAGAATCCCAGGGATGGCGGAGCCTGGTCAGCAGCCGTCTATGGGGTTGCACAGAGTTGGACACGACTGAAGCGACTTAGCAGCAGCAGCATACATACCATGTGAGTTCACCTAATTATTAAGAATGACTTTCTCTGAATGACGGAATTCACAGTGAATTTTTCCTTCCTTTTGCTTTTGCAAATTGTTTGAAAGTTTATGATGAGTTTATTTTTACAAGACTCACCAAGAGATATTATAGGCATGGCTGATAATGTGGCTTATTACTCTGGGTTTACACTCTTTAAAACATAAATCAGTTCATGCCTTTCACCTGCTCCCAACACTTTACTAGCCTCCAACCAAATCTGCAATAAAACACAAATCTTTGTAAGGTCTAGCCCATGCCTGCCTTTCTAGCATTATCCTTCATCATTCATCGCACCCCCATCCCCAGATCTTTACCCTGCAGGCACACTGGCCATCACTCAACTCCTTCAGCACACTAGCTTCATTCCCCACAGTAACAGCCCATGCTACTCCCTCTGTCAGGAAGACACAGTGACCCCCTCCACCTACCCAGCTCATCCTTGTAATCCAACATCAAGAGGCTGTCAATCCCTCGAGCAAACTCTTCCTGACCTACAATCTAAATTCAATCTCCATTATACCTTCTTCTAGAAATGAGTACTCTTCCACCTCAGCTTGTATCACCAGACATGATTACACATATATTAATATTATTTCTTTAAAGTCAGATTTCTTATTGAGCAATTAGCTTCAGGTAGGACCTCCAGGTGTGACCACTCCACTCTACCCTACTACCTGCCCAGGATCTGACACTTAGTAGAGACTCAATATAACTCTATTCAGTGGATAAGCAAGCTGAAAAACAGGGTGAGTGGAACACATGATTTTACATTTTGAAACAAAAATAATTCCTAGCATCTCTTATAGATTTTATAAGAAAGTAGTCTGCCCCCCTTTTATTATTTGCTCCTGATAAAATCCTATACAGTAGGTTACCATTATCCATGATTTGTAAAAAGATTAGAAGCTATTAAGTGATAAAACATAAATAAGAAAGTTTTTAATAATACACAAATAATAATAAATGTTGATGCATTTCTTAAAACCATGTATTCAGCTCTAAATCCAGGCCGTACAGCCTTTAGGAAGCTGGTTGTAAGTGGATAGCCCCACCTGAATCTGAAGGTAAGAGAGTGCCAGATGGAGAGACAAGTTTTATATTCAGACCCACCAGCAAAGTTTATGATAGATGACTTTCCTGACTATATTTTCAGATGACTAACCAGCTAAGCAGAAAGTCTACATATTGGAGCATTTGAGAAAAAGCTCTGCAATCTCTGACAAATGTTTTTAACTTACAGATAAAAGTTCATAATTTGGAATTTGGTCATCCACCTGGCAGACATTAAACATCAATAAATAAAAATTATATGTTCCATTTCTGGGTCTTAGCCCATAGAAACTGCTCACACATGCAATACATACATATATACACACACTTCACATACCTACCATCACACACTGTAGAAACAACTATGTTTCTATTAATTAACTCCTAAAAAACCATGGATAATACTCATCTACTAAGAAGAATAGCTACAGCAAACAATTCCTAAAAAGCATCTTAAGTAAAACAATTTTCCAACTAAGCTTAGAATCATGTAATGGTGCCTCCAATAAAAGAGAAATCACTCAAGAAGTCAAAGAGTAGTTGATTCTGCTAAGGAAAAGTTAAGAACACAAAGAATAACAAGCCACCTGTTTGCCCCCCTCCATTTTTTTCTCTTGTATGTCCCAATTGTTGTTGTTGTTGATAATATAGAGTCTGAGAAAAATTCAATTTTCGAGGCCCAGAAATATTGGACAAATATATGTTTTAATATTATATGTTTGAACAAGAACAGCAACTATATTTAATCCAAATAACATTTAGTCTCTTCATTCTCACAGGGTTTTACTCTGAATTTTATTTTAGATTTCAAAAAGAGCTGCTCTTCACAGTAAGAAATTGGGGAATCCTTTCTAGCAAGACAAAAATTCCAGTGGAAAAGTTTTATCACTTAATTTATGACAGAAGTAGTTGCAAGTTGGCAACCATTATATTATTTCAGTATGAAAAAATTTATCATGTGATTAATTTTCCCCCAAATACCTAAGAAATAGCTAAGAAATTTAAATGTTTCACTAGAAGAAACATCTTTCAAACACCCAGGTGCTGAATTTTCCATTTCTGTCACTTAAATAAATGGGGTGTGTGTATGTTGTGTGTCTGTGTGTATACCAATATACCCAAAACATAATAAAAGTGAGCTGCAACTCTAGAAGCTACAGAAAGAAATTATTCCTCTGGAGATGAGATGTATCTCAAAAATAAGTCAATTAATACCAGACATAGTCTTATCCCTTTAATACTCCACAGACAGTTTATCTCATTCCTTATCGACTGGCATCTACTCATAAATGATATTTCCCATATGTCAGAGAGGAAAGCTCATGATGAAATGTTAATAGACTATAGAGTTTCAATCATTTCTGTCTTCTTTTCTGGAAAAAGGGAGGTCAGCATCATGATGAGGTTATTTGTGCAGAAGCTTTCTTTTTTCTAAAGTTTGGTTTATCTTGCTTGAACTCAGTGTCAGCTGTGAACATCAGCAAAGTTTAAAGTTACTGAAATATTAATATTCAATATTTTTGTATTTCATGGTGATTACAGTTGTACACAGGGAAAGATCAAACACACTTGGAGTTATTTTTCTTCTAAAAGAATTGCTGTAAATTTAGATTTTCTTTTGGTCCTTGAGAGAACATTCTCTAGCAATCTCCATAGATTTCAATTTTGCCCCCAGGCTGCTAGGGCCTCCAGGGAGATCAAGTAGCCTCAAATGAGACCTGTAGCTCTTCAACTAATTTTGAACTCAAGATTACAGCTGCCACAACTCCCACCTCCCACCTCGTCAGCACTGGGGAGCCAGGACACATTCAGGAAGAGTCTGTGAGAAATGGCAATCTTCCTCTATGGCACAGTTACATAAGGATGCCTTCTCATATCTGTGTGTCTCTAAAAATAAAAGGCACCAAATACTTGAACCACTAGGACATTCCCAAACTTGTGTTTCTAACTGGCCTAATATAGCCATTCCTGTTCTGATGGTGAAATCAGCAAAATGTAGTATAATCACAGTCTGTTAAAAAAAGTATTGAGTCCCTTCTCATGCTGGGGCATTCTCGAGAAGGTCTCACCTAAGAAGATTGTGGCTGGCTGTGGCTGGTTGTGGCTGGTTGTGTCTGGAGCAGATTCAGCCTAATGAGATTTCTGACAGCCTGTCCTGGGGTGAGAGGCCAATCAGCCCCTTTCCAGGCAGACTTTGTTCTCACCAGCTCTCTGCCAAAACCTTTACTAGGCTGTTCCAGTAATTCAAGTTACTCACCTCTCCAGTCAGTTCTGTTGGAGGAGTGGCCCAAGTTGCAAAATAGGTAATTTTTTTTTGTATCTTTGTGGTAAAAGTATGAAAGGA